>NC_088391.1:18767500-18945000 GCF_037993035.2 Macaca fascicularis | reverse complement strand
GAAGGAGAAAGGCGACAGCCTTTATCTAGCAATAAGGGCAAGTGGTAAGAATAAAGTGTCAGCCCAGGCATACTTTATGTCAATTCAAGTGACTAAAGGCCAATTTGGTGCAGCGTGTTTGGATCATATGTTGTAAAATGCGTGACCTTGTTTCCTGATGCTGATTTATAGCTTGGTGTGCTTCAAGCTTTATTTTCTTTCATGAAAAAATCCTCACCCCTTGATGGGAAAGTGGCAAACCTGAAGTAGCTGCAGAAGTCTGAAGGCGCGTCGCTTCTTGAAGACAGCGCAGCTCATCCCCGGCTGGGATTGCTTTGTGGGTGGAACTAACAGGCAGGGACAGTGTCTTGTCAGAAATACCATAAAGTGTGAAATAGAGTCAGGTTCTTTGCCAGGTGAAGTGGGCAGATCTGTTAGAGGTACAACCACTCGCTTAAAGGGGATTGAGGTCTCATCAGGATCAAATGAATGTAGTTCAACAACAGTGGCTCGGATAGTCCTCAAAGCAATGTGTAGGGCTGATTTAGGAGTTATTTATTGAATTGATCTGTTCCTACAAACGCCTGGAAAACTCACATGCTCGTCTTACACATTCTTGGAGCTTGTTTTCCAATATGTGGCATTACATGGGAGGTAGAGTCCCTGCCTTTAGCACTTCGCTGTTTTTCCTCTGGGTTTTGGCTGGCTGGAATTAAAGTTTCTACATCAATCATGTCCTTGGTTGGCTTCTTCCACTTTGAGAATATTAAACTCTTTCTTCTATATGTAAGTGCAGAAATGCATTCACATGGAATTCAGTGTTTCACTGCCCTTTCCCTGTGCCTGGTTTTGGAGCTCTGCCCAGATTGCGGATGTAACCTTGCACTCTTCTCATCCCCTGGCACTCGGTTAACCTTGGATGGGTAATAATGCACTGCCCAGGTGGAGTTTGGGGCTCACATTTCTTCAGAGAATTTTGTGTTCCTGGGTAGCATGATGTTCCTGCCTAAATTATTGTGGTGCTCATTTGTGACTGGATCAGAATGATAAGCTGCTTTTCAGAGCAGGTACAAATGCAGTGCCGAGGGACCTGTGTTGATGCCAGAGCACTTTTCCTTCATTGGTGTAAACAGTGAGTATACTAATCCCTCATCATCGAGAGAACAGACTTCCAGTCATTGCCCTGCTAAGCCCTGGTTGTGGAGAGGGGTTGGGGCTTTCACTGTGTGCTTTCGGAAGAGACCCTTGGACTTAGAGCTTTGTCACCTGTGACCCCGCCCTTCTCTGCTTGTTAATCCATTCATAACCAGGAAAATAAGAAGGGAATTGTAAAACGCTGAAACGCTGAGGGACTTTAGTCCCTTCCAATTTAGTTTACATATGAAGGGAGCGAACCCAGTTACTTTAGTTTGGCCAGTTTAAATGATCAGTAGCTGGGACTAAACCAGAACATGAGTCTCGTGATCCTCAGCTAAAACCGTCTTTGACTCCATCACTCAGGTGCTCCCTGAGATGAGCAGGCGGCCAGGAGCAGGTGTTAGAGATAATTGTTGGGTTTCCAGAGGCAAGTTGCAGAGTGGGCTGAGGATGGGCTCACCCATTTTTTTGACTAGTTCTCAGAGTTAGAAGGGACTGAATTGTATGTATTGTTTATCTCATAAAATATTCAGTACAGTAGGGATCACACTATACACACTTACAAATAGAAAGGCATTATGTGAACTAATGAGGGCCACACACATGTTGTAGGGTCATAAAGGCCTGTGTTTGGATCTTGAAAAGATATATAACCTTAGACAATGAAACTTATCCTCTCTGAAGTGTAGCTTGCCAACTGTAAAATGGAAATAATACCTACTTTTAGAGTTATTGCGAGGAATAATGATGGTAACATATAAAAGCTCCTGATATAGTAACTGGAACGTAGTAGGTACTCAATAAAATGCAGTTTACTTTTCTTATTTTGACATTTCTCCATGGCTTAGCTTACTAAGCACCCTCTAGAACATATAGACTTATTTCTTTACTCTCTGAACTTTCTGTCTTTGTATAGTTTTAACCTTCAAGATTTCCAGAGAATATTTTGGGAAAGAGATTCAAATAAAGAAGGCCACTGGAAGGTGTAGGATAGGAAAAGAAGCCAAAAGTAAGACTGAATGTAGAAGATAATACAAACTTGGGAGTATAAGAGGCGAAGGCTGAGAAAACTTTATCCTGATGATTAGAACAAAATAATTGTTTTCGGTCAGAATCCCATGGAATTCTGTAAGAAGGGTCATGCCCTTCTTATTCAGTTAAGCAGCTCTTTTAACTGTTTTAAAAGAACAGCTAAAACAGTTCTTCTAACTAGTTATTTGATTTGCTCTAAAATGATCCCATCTAACTTAGAACAAAACCTCTCACAACTGTTTCCAGTTAGTAAAATTTTAAGGTTATTTGCTATTATTCAGAAAATGCCCATTTAATGCTTCCAAAGGACAGGAAATGGGAGTTGGGAAAAGGTACAGATATACAGCTAGCAAATGTTCTCTAATAACACCCAGGACAGCATGGTCATCAGTCATGACAGTGGCCAATAGCAGAGGAATGAAAGGCAGACAGTGTCATGCGTGACTAGGCACATCTTTCACGCCTGCCATCTCACCCCTCCAACGGCCAGGAATGGACCTTAGCACAAAACTGGCAGAGAGAGAGAGAGTCTCTTAATAGATACTTACCTTGTCTTCTCCCAGATTCCAAACATGCCAGGCCTGGTCAAGCTGTCCTATCTGCTTTTAGAATTGAAGAATGCATTGTCTGAATATATGAATGTTTTCCGAAACAACCACACAGGAACATTTTAAAAAGGGAACAGAACTGGCTAATCATTCTGTAACTGATGACAGAGAAATTGGTCTGATTTCTTATATGTTTGACGTGTTTTGAAAATAAGGAAGGAAAGGCATTACTTGGTTTTTAGTCAAAGAAATATTTCACATAGATCTGCAGAATGATGGTGAGATGAGAGAGAACAGGAAGACAGTCTTAAGCAGGAAGAAGAAGGTAAGGCTTGGGAAGCTGTTGAAACAGTAGGCACATGTTTAAGACCTGACATGATCTTTATGGTGGGACTGTAAACTAGTTCAACCATTGTGGAAAACAGTGTGGCAATTCCTCAAGGATCTAGAACTAGAAATACCATTTGAGCCAGCCATCCCATTACTGGGGATATACCCAAAGGATTATAAGTCATGCTGCTATAAAGACACATGCACACGTATGTTTATTGCGACACTATTCACAATAGCAAAGACTTGGAATCAACCCAAATGTCCATCAGTGACAGACTGGATTAGGAAAATGTGGCACATATACACCATGGAATACTATGCAGCCATAAAAAAGGATGAGTTCATGTCTTTTGTAGGGACATGGATGCAGCTGGAAACCATCATTCTCAGCAAACTATCGCAAGAACAGAAAACCAAATACCGCATGTTCTCACTCATAGGTGGGAATTGAGTAATGAGATCACTTGGACACAGGAAGGGGAACATCACACACCGGGTCCTATTGTGGGGAGGGGGTGGGGGGAGGGATAGCATTAGGAGATACACCTAATGTAAATGACGAGTTAATGGGTGCAGCACACCATCATGGCTCATGTATACATATGTAACAAACCAAACCTGCACGTTGTGCACACGTGCCCTAGAACTTAAAGTATAATAAAAAATAAATAAATAAAATAAGATAAAATAAAATAAAAGTCTTTAAATTTAAAAAGAAAGTATTAAAAACCCATTTGAACCATCCATCCCACTTCAGAACCAGAAAACTCTAGGTGCTAATAGGTTTTCTTGTGGAGACTTGTGAACTGCCTGTCGGAAAAAGAAAATGTTTCGAGGCATTGACTGGCATGGATGAGAAATATAACTTTCAGAAGGTGCTGGAAAATCCTGAGTGAATGATAGGAAGTTACAATGGAGGGTGCCTATGTGAAGATTATTATCAAGAGCATTTCTCAAGGACAGCACTGTACTTGTTTTTGCTTCTCAAAGCAGATACCTAAAAACAGGCATAACCTTACTGTAGACCACCAGCTACAGAAAAATACACAGCAGGTGTGTTTTCAGGCTAATTCTTGATCTAGAGAAAAGTAGACTTTAAATTGGTGATTGATTCCAAAATGAAAATTAGTGGCCTGAGGTTACTCATTTTTCATAAAGCAAAACTTCTGTAATTGTTGAATAGTATATTCTTAAATATTCTTTGTTCATAACATCAAGCTAGTTGGCCTGGAATGCTCAATGTTTGTCCCCTGACTTTAGTTGAATCCTTTGTTTACTGCCCTTATGTATTCATCAGAGGTGGCGAATGTATCTCTTTTCTTTCTTTTTTTTTTTTTTTAAGAATTTTAATCAATTGACAGAGGTTAGGAATAAAGAATGGTGTGATTGATTACTGATGTCAGCCAAAATGGGAGGAAACGTTATTTTTTTATGCCTTCTAGTTCAACCTTATTTGCAAGTTTTTAGCCAAAAATGATTGTATATATAATATTGTATTACTTTAAGAAATAAACACAGTTGACAAAATGTTAAGATTTGAAAACTTGGGAAGTGGATACAGAAGTAGCCATTACATTAAATACCCATGACTTTTTTTGTCCATTTTAAATACTGCATAAGAAAATATTTTTGCCGAGTGAGGTGGCTTGTGCCTGTAATCTCAGCACTTTGCGGGGCTGAGGGGGGCAGATCACCTGAGGTCAGGAGTTCGAGAGCAGCCCGGCCAACATGGTGAAACCCCGTCTCTACCAAAAATACAAAAATTAGCTGGGTGTGGTGGTGGGTGCCTTTAATCCCAGATTAAGGCAGGAGAATTGCTTGAACCTGGGAGGCAGAGGTTGCAGTGAGCCAAGATCGCACCACTGTATTCCAGCCTGGGAAATAAGAGCGAAACTCCCTCTTAAAAAAAAAAAAAAAAAGAAAAAAAAATTAAAAAGTAATGATTAAGAATACCAGTAATTTAGTTTCAGGTTAAACTGTATATTTCAAACAGTAGTTTTTCTCTTCAATTATTTTTTCACCCAGGAAGCAAAGTTGTCCACTTCTGTAAATTTCTGTAATATTTCCATTTAGCTAATTCTATGATTCCTGACTTTCTACCTGCTTCTCCATTGTGTGTGTGTGTTTTCTCTTTCTAGAAAGATGTGTTCTGATCTCTTGATTGACATAAGGTTTGTTGAAGAACTGAGGTTATAGATCCAGTGATATCAGACTTACGTAAAACACTATAGTTTCTCAGGCATCTGCCATCCCCACCCCACAATGCTAGAAGTAAAACTAGTAAAACTAGCAGCAGCTGGAGAAAATTGATTCCGGACTTTCAGTTTCTAGTGACCTACCCCTGGGGAGAAACAGACAGCTCTCTTGGCACTTACTACAGACATCGCCACCTCAGTTTGCCCCAGGGCAAAAGTTACACTTCGGGAAAACAGTGTCAGGTGAAAAGGGGTTTTATAATTAAGGACAAAAAGGAAACTTGATAAATGTTTCTTATAAACCAATGCTGCTCAGAATATATAATTTGATAGATTTAACTCTACCTTCAATGGGTGGTGCTGCAATCTTTAATTAGTTTTTACTCTCGAGTGAAGTGCTTTGATTGGATAGGACTCCAGAGCAATGCCTATTTATTGTTACCCCTCATTGTTACTATCTATAGAGCAGTCAGTAGCCATTGGCAGATGGGCAGTTGGGTGGGATTCGCTCTTCCTGCAGGATTCTCTTTGAGCACCATGAGTTTCTATCTTAGAGTCTATTCTATTTCTTGTAACCTACAAATTGCTACTTTTATATTGTCTGGTTCATGCCAGTTGGAGTATTTTTATTTTAGTTTTTGAGACCAGGTCTCGCTCTGTCACTCAGGCTGGAGTGCAGAGGCACAATCATGGCTCACTGCAGCCTCACCCTCCCTGACTCAAGTATCATTCCCACCTCAGCCTCCCAAGTAGCTGGGACTGCAGGCACATGCCACCCTGCCTGACTAATTTTTAAAATTTTTATACAGACGAGGTCTTGCTATATTGCTCAGGATGGTCTCAAATTCTTGGACTCAAGGGATCCTCCCTCCTCAGCCTCCTGCAGTGCTGGGATTCCAGGCGTGAGCCACCGTGCCTGGTCCCATCTTTATTTTAAAGCCCCTTCTTTATTGATCATTTTGGCATTCCTAAAGAAAAAGCATTGATAATACTGGAATAGAAGAAAACTTTAAAATTGTCCAAAAATTTTTAAATATAAAATGGCAAAACAAAAAAATCAAATTTTAAAATAGGCATATACAAAAAAGAACTTCAGCACATACCTTAAACCAACTTCAGCACATACCTTAAACCAGAGTTAATCTGAACGATATTATGTTCCTAAATCTAAAACTCCAACTATAAAAAGCCTCTAGAAGAAAAGAGTAAAAGGAAATATTTATGACCTCATGTTAGGCCAAGATTTCTGAGATATGACGTTTAAGATGTGATGGATAAAAAAAAACAAACGAATGACTCTTTGCAAATCACCTACCTGATAAAGGATTTGTATCCAAATTATTTAAAAATATTCAAAACTTGATAATAAGAAAACAATGCAATTAAAAATGGGCAAAATGGACAAATATATGGAGTACAAATATATGAATGGCAGATACCCACATGAGAAGATGTGCACCATCGTTATATGGATGGCAAATAACCACATAAAAAGATGTTCACCATCATTTATCATTTAGGAAATGCAAATTAAAACCACCATGAGTTATCATTCAGCACTTACTAGACTGACTAAAGTTAAAAAGAATAACCATACAAAGCATAAATGAGAATGTGGATCAACTGGGAGTTTCATACACTGCTGGTGGCGATGTAAAATTGTACAACCATTTTGGAAAACAATTTGGCAACTTCTTTAAAAAGTTAAATATATATATACTGTATTACTGAGCCAGTCCTTTCATAGGTATCTACTAAAGAGAAATGGGAGCATATATTCGTACAAAGAGTTGTGTATGGCTTTTCATAGTTGCTGTATTTCTAGGAATGCTGTTAGCCCCAAACTGGAATCAGTAGGTGAACTGATAAACAATATTGGGGTATATCCATACACTGGAATATTATTTACCAATGAAAAGGAATGAATTTATAATACATACAACAATGCGGATGAATCTCAAAATAATTATGCTGAGTGAAAGAAGCAAAACAAAAAGTACATACTGTATGATTCCATTAATATAAAATTCTTGAAAATTCAAACAGATCAGTTTTGAAAGAAAGCAGATGAATGGTTTTCTAGGATGGGGAGTATAGAATGGAATGGGGGAGGAAGAAATTACAAAGTATTATGAGGAAATGTGATCAGGTAATAGATATGCTTATTACCTTAATTGTAGTGATGGTTTTGCCATTGTATGTGCATCAAAATTTATTTATTGTGTACTTCAGGTATGTTAATATAATTATGTGTAAATTATGTCTGGGGGCAGTGGCTCACACCTGTAATCCCAGCACTTTGGGAGGCCGAGGCGGGTGGATCACCTGAGGTCAGGAGTTCGAGACCAGTCTGGCCAACATGGCGAAACCCCACCTTTACTAAAAATACAAAAACTAGCCAGGCGTGGTGGTGCATGCCTGTAATCCCAGCTACTCAGGAGGCTGAGGCAGGAGAATCACTTGAACCAGGGAGGTGGAGATTGATTGCAGTGAGCCGAGATGGCGCCATTGCACTCCAGCCTGGGTGACAGAGCAAGACTCTGCCTCAAAAAAAAAAGTAAATTACAACTTAATAGCACTATTAAAAAGAAAAAGAGGGAAAAGAAAGGGGAGAGAAGGAAAAAAAAAGAGGGAAGGAAAAGAGAAAGAAATTGAAGGGAGGGAGGGGAGGAAGGGAGGGAGGGAAGGAAAGAAGGGAGGGAGGGAGGGAGGGAAGGAAAGAAGGGAGGGAGGGAGGGAAGGAAAGAATGGAGGGAGGGAGGGAGGGAGGGAGGGAGGAAGGGAGGGAGGGAGGGAGCAAAGGAAAGGTAAGATAAGGCCTGGACTTGAAATCAGAGACAAATCTTGAATCTATCATTTACTTGCTGTGTACCTGTGGATAAATTGTGTAGCCTCTCTGAGCTCAGTTTTTCTTTTCTATAAAATGAAGTTAATAATATCTACCACATACTCAGATACTGTAGGTAAAACTGTTTTTCTATATGCAGAGTGCTCGAGAAATATTTGGCATTATTATGAATATTACTGATGGTATTTGACAAGCAGATACAAACTGCAGCAATTTCAATATTTGGCATTATGAATATTACTGATGGTATTTGACAAGCAGATACAAACTGCAGCAATTTGGGGCATTTCCCACACACTTTGGGAAGAAATGTCTGCAGTCCTTTGAGATGGGAAGGGGTGTTAAAATGGATGTGGTGTGGAGAGAAGCAGCAAGAATGTTTATCTTTTTATGTGAGAGGGAAAACAAAACCCCAAACTTGCTAGACCTCTGATGACACAGGAAATGCACTGCAGCTTCCCTCCTGTCTGGGGTCTACAGGTCCTAGCATGCAATGGCCCAATTTCATGTGGACCACAGAGCACTGCTTGTAAGGACGTGTAGCTTCTCTTGGCTACCCATGATGGAGAGGAACTGAAGCAGAAATGGGCAATAAATTCTTAATGCATTGCACACATTACACATCATGTTATTTTTAAACAAAAGGCATACATTGCATTTTCCCATTAAGACAGAATGCATTTTTGTTTACCAAAAGGTGGCCAACTATTGCTTGGATGACCTGAAAAGGTTTTATAAGCACAAGCGTGTTTATACAAACTTGTTTAGAAACATGCATGCACGGTTCAAAAAAATTTGCAGTTTTTCCTTCCATTAAACATCTCCTTCTTGGCTAGCTCAGAGTGTGTAACTAGACTCAAAGCACTAAGCCATTTAAAATCGAAATCAGAATTTAATAAGGGAATGTCATGTTTCATTTAAAAGCTTATCTTCACCTCCTTTTCTTGTGCTGTCAAGTGAAAGAAAAGCTAGCTTTATAATTACATAGCTGCCTCAGCTTTAGATTATATGTGAGATCTCACATTATTTTTCCACACCTCCCCCCCAACCCTCCCTATCCCACCTCCTTCCTTCTCTGCCATTCAACCCTTTCCCACCCCGACTTGCTTTCTTATGCTTCTTAAGGAGCTGACAGAATGATGGAGCTCTGTTGATTAAGCTGCTGAGTGGTGGTGGCCCTTATTAATTTAGGGGTGACAAGCAAAAAACGAAATGAAACAAAATAAATGACTTTAGTGTGAAATGTTTCTCACTGTGGATCATCATCCTAGCCTGGCTGGATAGAAAATTAGGTGATTTTGGTTTCCACTGCTCAGAAGAGCATGAAATCCAATGGAACTCAACTTTGACAAATGTTTACTATCTTCTCTGAGGTCCTTTCTCACAGTTGGTCTTCGTATTCATCACTGAACACCGTTAGGATCCTCACTCTTTGTTAAGAACTTGGCCAAGGAATTAGCAGCAGGACCCACAGGTGCTCTTTCATATACATTTTATGGTAGCCTCTTCTTGTTTTCCTAATCACATCTATTAACCGCACTGTTGATCACAGAATATTATGTCCACAGAAGCCAGAGCTGAATATTGGAAATCATATTGTTCCCCAGAAACTGTTATTGTAAGGAAGTAATATAAAAGATCCTAGTGTAGAATAAAACCCTATTATTATACTTGGGGCTGTTTTGTCTGGAAAAAGAGATAGTTCTTGCTTGATCACCTGCATGACAAGGTGGTCAGTTTTGAATGCAGGCTTTATCTGAGTTGAGTGGTAGAGGTTAAAAGGAGAGATGTTTCACAGATCCTTTATAATAAATGATGAGGACTAAGAAATTATTGATAGCTCCTCTGTGGCAGTAAGATAATGCAGCCTTGTGTAGATGATTATATTTTTAGGTGTAATATAGACAAAACGTCATTTAGAAAATGTATAAAAGTGGATATTACCCTTCACGCTATCACTGGAAATCCGTAGTAGGTACAGACCTTATGAAGTTTCTCAGCTTTAGAAGGAACCAAGAAAGTCAGCTATTCTCTGTCTCACCTATGAATCCCTCCACAGCACCCCCAAACCTTGTTTGACACATTCAGTGAGAAGGAACTCACCACCTCACTATTACTAGATAGTTATATCAGAAAACTCATCCTTCTTTTAGCCAAAATCAGCCTCTCAGGATTTGAACTAGTTGATTAAACTCTGTCTTCTGGAGCCTCTGAAGATAAATCTGTTTCTGCCGGGAAGCCCTTCGTGTGTGTGTGTGTGTGTGTGTGTGTGTGTTTTAAACAGTTCTCATATCTCCACTGAAGTTCTCTTTTCCTCCACCAAGAAACATAATCCTAATTTCTTTCAGCAGTTTCTCACTCAACCGCCTCTGGGGTCTTGCACAATTCCTTATACATAGTAGGCTTTCAGCAAATGTTTGAGTTGACAGATTCCTGGTATCAATTATGTTCTGAGTCGCACTGAGATTCTACCGACAACTGTCTTCTACTCCGATTCCGCTCTCTCTAGAATGTGGAAATAGCAGTGATTCTGAGGATGTTTTGATGCTGATAACATCTTTACCTGGTTGATGTGAAACCATTCTCTTGACCTCATGTTTCCTCCTAAAATGGTTGACTGGTCCTCCCTTCCTTTCTCTTTCTCGTTTGCATCAATTCCCAGAGAAGAATGTTTAAGAGAAAAAGATGTGTTTGTGTAAATGAATCTACAATGAAAGATCTAGGAAAGAAGCCTACGCTTTGGGGGAACATACGAGTCCTTTCATCTTTCCTAGTCGATGGAAAAAACTAGAAATTGCAGTTGCAGTTAAATTAATTTTAATTCATTCATTTATGTAATGAGCCAGGTCATCTTCATTTATTTCAGGAAGGTCATGTACATTGAAAATGACATTATACAATTTCCTCTGAGGTTTTGGTAGCATATATGAGAGCAGGCAAAGATGTAGGGGGATATGCTTATTCCTGAGCATAAGTACTAGAATTAGGAGTGTGGGGTTTCCTCCCCAGATTCATGTGTGACAGCACTAACCTTCAGTACCTCAGAATGTGACTGTATTTGCAGATAGTCTTTAAAAAGTTAAAGTTAACTAAGTTAAAATGAAGTCATTAGAGAGGGCCTTAATCCAGTGTAACCAGTGTCATTAGAAGAAGAGAGTAGGACACAGACAAGTACAGAGGGAAGGACCATGAGAGGATGAACAAGAAGGGAACCACCTGCAATGCCAGCCAAGCAGAGAGGCCTCCCAGAGAAACCAAACCTGCCAGCATCTTGATCTTGGACTTCCAGCCTCTGGAACTGTGGGAAAAGAATGTTTGTTGTTTAAGCCACCCAGTGTATGATACTTCATATGTGAGTTCTAGTAAATTAATACAGTGAGGAAATCTTCCAATTTAAATTCTGAAATATGAAATCAAATTAAGATTAGAGATAAGATTTAAGATCCCATAAGATATAACTATAAATATTTGATCATTAGTGATAATATTGAATCTACTTATCTTATTCATCAGGATTTATTAATCTGAAATAATACCAGTCCTTCCCATTTAACCATTTTGAAAGGAAAATTTGTAAAATATTGCAATTAAACTATATGCTTTAAAACATTATTCTGTGCTATAGATATATTAATATAACTTAAAACATGTTAGTGATCCTCCCGGTGACTCACTGATATCTTGCCTCACCACAGTCATATATTGATTATTTAGATTGGTGCAAAAGCAATTTTTGCCATTAAAAGTGATGGCACTATCAAAGCTAACATTTTGCCAAAGGAATGATAATGCCAAAACTTCTAATTTTACCATATTATCATCTTTATCAGCATGTATAATTGTTAGTCTCTTCAGGAACTTTTGGAGGAAGCTTCTTATATTTGACTTGTCAAAAGGCACATTCTGGGAAATTGATCTGGGCCCTAAATAGGCATTCGGTAAGTTATTGGCAAAATATGTTTGCTTTTCAAACTGTAGGTGACCTACTAGTGAGTTACAGTCAAGACTTAACAAAATAAATTAGAATTGGATAGAGAATATCAGAGTACAGACATAGTAAGGTTAAGTATTGTGTAAAATTTCTTTCAATTTTATTATTCAATTATATTAATTCAATTATATTTTTGAATTATATATATTATGTATAATTATATATTATATATTCATATATAATAATATATTATATAATATATATTTATATTTATATAAGTTAATATATATATTGTATTTATAATATATTATATATATTATATTTATAATATATATAATTCAATTATATTAATTACCTCAACATATATTGAGCACCTACTGCATACCAAGCACTGTTCTAGGTGCTTGGGATACATCATTAGACCTACAAAGATCCTTGGCCTCATGGAGATTACTCTGTAGTGGGAAAGATAAATACTAATTAGCATAATAAGTAAATTGTGTGGTATGTTAGAAGCTGAATGTGCCATGGCAAAAAGAAACAAAGTGGCAGGAGGGGATTGGGAGTTAAGGTAGTGTGTGTGGGGGATGGTTGCAATCTTAGATATTAAGATGGTCAGGATAGGCCTTGTCAAGCTGCTGTTTGATCAGAGACAGGTGAGAGAGTTGGCCACTGGAAGAAAAGCGTTAGAGGCAGAGGGAACAGTCAGTGCAAAGGCACAAAGGTGGGAATTCCTAGAAAGTTTGTAGAATGGCTGGGAGGCTAGTGTATTTGTGAGGAGTGAGTGAGGGAGCGGTGTGTCCAGTGGTTGAGGATGCCAGGTCAGGTAGCATTTATAAGTCACCGTAAACATTCTGGCTGTTCTGAGTGCAGCTTGGAACCACCCAGAATTCTGGGCATAGGAGTCACATACATATGGGTTGTAATAGAAAATGTATTTATTGGCCAGGTGTGGTGGCTCGTGGCTGTAATCCCAGCACTTTGGGAGGCCAAGGTGGGAGGACAGATTGAGCCCAGTAGTTTGAGGCTGCTGTAAGCTATGATCGCACCACTGCACTCAAACCTGGATGACAGAGCAAGACCTTGTCTCTAAAATAAAGAAATAAATGCGATACAACAATAATAAATAAAAATTTAAAAAAGAAAATGTATTTATTACTCTGAAAAAGACTAGAAGAGACTGTCATGTTAAGGAATCTGTAAAAGTCCTATTAAATGAAGTTTCTGTGTTTAGTATGTTGGGAGTTCCACAAATGGTCTTTTAACTTTTGAAACTGGTTTACTACACCTGAGGGAAAATAAGAATCACTTGGGGCTTTTTAAAGATCCTGTGTTCCAGCTTCACCCTCACCCTGGACTTACTAGATCAAGATGTATGTGTGTGTATGTTTTTTTAGAGACAAGGTCTTGCTCTGACTGGAGTACAGTGGCACGATCATAGCTCACTGGAGCCTCAACTTCCCGAGCTCAAGAGATCCACTCACCTCAGCCTCCCAAGTAGCTGGAACCACAGGCACACCACCATGCCTTTTTTTTTTTTTTTTTTTTTTTAATTTTTGTAGAAATGAAGTCTCACCATGTTTCTCAGGCTGATCTCGAACTCCTGGGCTCAAGTAATCCTGCCGCATCGGCCTCTCAAAGTGCTGCGATTACTGTTGTGAGCCATTGTGCCTGGCTGAAATGTGTATTTTTAATATGCTGCTGAGATGACTCTTGTATGATCAGAAAGAGCACTTGCAAATCACTGATTTTTTGAAAGATCTGAGTTCAGTTCCTGCCACTTCCTAGCAGTCAGGCATTGGCCAAGCTACTTAACCTCCAGCCTCAGAGCCTTCCTAGCAAGGCCATTTTGAGGTGTTTGTGCCCCATTGGTGACACACACAGCAAATGCTGTAAATGGGAGCCATGTAGGGCCTGGGGATTTTCTCAAGTGTGGCACTTCAGAATCAGAACAAGTGATAAGGGATCCACAAGAGAGTGACTTACAAGAAAACAGAGTTCTGCCCGTGAACAATTAGTTGTACTGCAGACCTCCTGGGCCCTTGGCTCACGGTCCTGAGAGAGTCATGTGTCCTGGTGAAATCTGTGAGCCCAAGTCCCCTTTGATCTGGCTAATTATAGTGAAGCATGGGAAAAATGTTAATTGCTTGACTCTTGGCTTCTCTTTTCCTTAGCCTCATGCTTCTCTGCCCTGGTTCACTCTGGGCCAGCCTCTTGTCAAGCTTTTGAACACATGGTTGATGCTTCTTTAGCAGCTCCATGACCACACTCAGAGCAGGGGTTCCAACCTGCCCTCTCCATGGGGTAAATGGAGAGAAAACATTTCACCTCATGAATCTTGTTTCTCCATCCCTCACCCACCCCAACCCCTCTTTTTTGTTGAATGCCACAAATAAGCATCCTCAACAGTGTCCATAAAGTTGAGAATCCTATACACAGAGCCTGGGGGAAGCCTCAATATATTTTGTAGGAAAATTGTAAATAATTGTTAGGGGGAAAGGAAATGGGGCAAGTTTAAGCCCATTGTCTAATTTCTTTTAAAGCACAGACTCTCTAAACATTGAATTTTAATTGAATTAGGGAGGCAGAAGGAAAAAAAATCCAGGCTGTTTAGAGAAAGATAATTTCAAACATTGCAGCGCAGAGTAATAGAATAAGATACGAGAAAGGATAGCGTGAGAGGCTGGCACTATACTGAATGATGTATCCACATAGGAGGTATTGTGGCAGAGTTCAAAGAACCCTGGGCTGGGAATCAGAAGGCCTGCTTACTAGTCCGGCTTTAGACATCGACTTCCTGTTGCTAACAGCAAATATAACAACACCAGGAATAACAGAACTGATCGGGCACCTACGATGTGGGCTTCTGGATCTAGACCTCAAAGATGCCCATGCTCTTCTCAACTACTAAGATAGAGGGAGGAAAGGACGAGACTCCAGGGCAGCGGTCCCCAAAGAAGAGCATCAGCATCACTTGGGAATGTGTTAGAAACTCACGTTGTCATGCCCCACCCCAGACTTACTGAGAAACAACTTGTGGAGGTAGAGCCCAGCAATCTGTGTTTGCCTAAGTTTTCCAGGTGATTCCGATGCTCACTCAAGTCTGAGAATCACTGTCTGAGAGACACAATCCAGGTTTCTTATCCAGGTTTAATTTATGTTTAATACTATGTGAAATATTGGGTTTGCTTTTGGTCAGAATACTTAATTTATTTTGAAATTAAAAGAGGTGTCAAATTTTTATACTTATCAAGAGGTGTGGTATACATTTTAAAAGGTTTGAGAACATTTAATATACAATTCATGGACCTTTTCTTAAGAAATGTATAATTTAATTGAGGGAATGACATCCTTGTTAATCTATCAGCAGGTGCATAATAAGGAGTACAGGAAATGCACTAGTGCCAACAGAAGTAGAATGAAGAATTGAGATGGGGGCCAGGCACGGTGGCGCATGCCTGTAATGCCAGCACTTTGGGAGTTTGGGAGGTGGGAGGATTGCTTGAGCCTAGGAATTTGAGAGCAGCCTGGGCCACGTAGAGAGACCTCGTCTCTACACCAAATAAAAAATTAGCCAGGCATGGTGGCATACACCTATAGTCCCAGCTACTTGGGAGGCTGAAGTGGAAGGATCACTTGAGCCCAGGAGGTTGAGGCTTCAGTGAACTGTGATTGCACCATCACTGCACTCCAGCCTGGGCAACAGAGCAAGACCCTGTCTCAAAATAAAACAAAAACACTAACCAAGCAAACAAAAAAAACCCACAATAAAATGAAAAAAGCAAAATGCAAAGGGCTTCTACCTGGAAAGCGAGATGATGAAGGGTGTGAAGAAACACACTGAGGCAGGACCTGGGGGATCAAGACAGAGAGAAACTGGCTTATCTGGAGGTAAAAAGAACCCAACTGGTAAGAGAGAAGAGTTTGAAAAAAAAAGAATAGACTCATTTGGATTTTGCAGGAAACTTTCTAGAATCCTGAACAAAGTAGCACAACAGAAGGATTCTCAAGTAAGAGTGTCATGTCAACAATGTGTGTGATTGTGTCAGGTGTGACCGTTTCAGCTGCACGTGACAAAAACCCAATTCAAAGTAGTTGAATCAAAAAAGAATTTATTGGCTCAAGTTACTGAAGACCAAAGATAGCCTGGCTTTCGGCCTGCTGGATCCAGGAGCTCCAGCAAAGTCATGATTTATGGGTCTTTTCTTACCATCTCTGTACCAGCTCCTTTCTCAGGGAGGTGCCTTTCTACAGCACTAAGCTGATGGCCAGAACCTCCAGGCCTACATCAAATTCTCAGAAACCCAGGTAGTGTCCTAGAATTGAGCCTCTGGTTTCAGACAGGCTAGACCAGGTTCCCGTCTCTCCTGAAAGGATGGTGTACAGGGCCATCTACACCTGGACCTCGTGGACTGAGAGTGGGCATGGGCCTGGTTCCGTTTTAAATAGGAATGTGGTTATCTGAAAAGAGGTGCTGAGGGGGCCTGGGCTGCAGGTCTGTTCTCTCAAGGAATGGTGAAGGGAGGAGAGGACTGAGGAAGGAAGACCAGCAAGGAGGCTGCTGCCATGATCCAGGTACAAACTAACGAAGGCCTGGCTTGGAGTCATTCCTTAAAACCCAAGAGGACAAGCTTTGACCATCACTGTAAATAAATAATCACTATGACTTCTAATAGGGTAATAAAAGAAAAACAGCTCATTGCCATGCCTTCAGTATAGAAGAGAGATTGGTTGGTGCTCTTAATAGTCATCGTGAGGTTAAGAAGTTTGGGGAAAAGGCAGGCCGGGCATGGTCGCACACGCCTGTAATCTTAGCATTTTGGGAGGCCTAGGCAGGTGGATCTGAGGTCAGGAGTTTGAGACCAGCCTGGTCAACATGGCAAAACCCCGTCTCCACAAAAATACAAAAAAATTTAGCCAGACATGGTGGTGCACTCCTGTAATCCCAGCTACTTGGGAGGCTGAGGCAGGAGAATCGCTTGAACCTGGGAGGTCGTGGTTGCAGTGAGCCGAGATTGCGTCACTGCACTCCAGTCTGGATGGCAGAGCAAGATTTTGTCTCAAAAGAGAAAAGAAAAAGAAGTTTGGGGAAAAGGCAAAGCCTCACAATATCACCATGGGAGGTTTTCGTAGTTGCTGGTGGGAGATCCAAGATGCGTAGCCCATCTCTGTGGACAGAGAGGTAGAACTAGGGACTTCACTCCTTGCACCCTTTATCCTTGAATTGTTAGCACAGAGAGCTACCTTTTTGTTACCGTTTTGTTACCTTTGTTAAATTAGATATTTGGGGGCTTGTGTATCTCTTCCTAATGTAGCTATAAGCTTTGAGAGCTGGGCTGTGTTTTGGACTTCCCAACCACAGCTGCATGCTTGAATTATTCAGACTTTCAGCCTCTACTGATCTTCTCTCCCTGATTTTAAACTCTGTATTAAATAAATCTCAAGAAGAAAAAGGGGCCAATATGCCTTTTAGAATTAAAAAGGATCCTGATACCCCCTACCGTTCTATGTGTAGATAGAAAACGTGCCAATCATTTGAAGTACTTTAACAAATAGGATGTGATTAGCTTGTGTCAGCCAGGTTTAGCACAACCCTCTACAGAGTAGGTGCTTGGTAAATGCTCTTTACTTTAATGGAGCAGGTGACCAGGAAACAAAAAAGGTTTTCAATTGATTCTGAGATGGGCATTGGTTAAGTCCGATCTTGGGAGAAAGTCACTTGTTCTCTGTAGGTTTAATTAGAAACTGGACCACTTACCTTTTGTGGAGTGGTTTGGGAATAATCACCAGGAGCAGAATAAAATACTTGGAAACTAAAGAGATACTAAAATGTTAAATATGCCATATGGTAATAAAGTTTTAGAGCAAAATGGAAACGTTCGATGGTTTTTAATCTTGTAACTGATAGGGACTCTAGGTAGGGTTAATTTATCATAGTTCACTGCAGAGGCTTCGGTTGTAGCTAAGAAGAGCAAAGCTTTACAAGTGTGTACTAGCACTAAAATCAGTGTCTTCATTAGAGTATTAATCGTGTGGAAGTGGGAATTAAACTTGGCAACATGACAGAGAAGCTGACATCAGAGTTATTAAATTAAAAAGATTGCTACTGAAATCAAATCAGATAATGCTATTACTGTCATCTCTGGCACTTTCAACAGTATAAAGAGAGAGGAGAAAATAAACCCTAAGTTAAACAGCTGTGTGCTCCTCCCCCCATCTTTGGAATTGCTGTCATAAACCCAGAAGATTAAATGTGTAGTCGAAGCAGGAAGGCTTATCAGTGACTGACTCCTATACACATATTACCAGTTCATTAGTTCCAAATTAATTTTGCCCATATCTATACAAAATGAAAAGAGAAAAATCTTACTGCTAGAGAGAAATACATTATGCTAGTAAATTTTAGCCAAGTGTTTTTAAAAATGCATGCTTTGTTCTAAGGAGTGGCATCTTCTTTCAGGTGCCTTTGTAGCATGAGGGTGGCACTAGAGATGACACAAAATTCCTACTGGGAATTTGGTAGTCCCTATAAATAGGAGCATTCTCTCTCTGCATTTCTCTCCCTTAATTATGGCAAAGTTATTAAATTTGCAGCTCATGTATTGAGAATACAATGAGCTCTTTCATACCTCTCTCACCTTGACCTTCCCTCATAGGATTCAAAGTCAATGCCAGTAACTACAGCCCTTGTGGCTTTGTGATAGCCAATTTTTGACTCACTTTTTCTGAGCATTACCATATAACCTGACATCATGCCCTCAGTCTGCCTGTTGTGGAGACTGTAATGAGTGGGGGTTGGCTTGAAGCCCATTAGTAGATTTTGAGTGTAGTTTACTTGTTCAAGATGATGAGCAAAGTGATCTATCACTGAATCCATACTCCTTACTGAAGGTAATAGTTCAATTTTATTTTTCTAGCTCCACAATTTACAGCCAGCAGTTAGATCTGAGAGAGGCTTCTGCATTTTTGATTGCAGAGTGTTATGATTTTAGTACAGAGGTTTCATGGAGCCACCTGCAGCCTGTCCATCAGAGATGTGGCCAATACTGTGGTTATCTCTCCTTGTGACTGAGCTATACCCTTGGGTATCATGGAGAATGAATGACAGCGCTTCACTCCCAGTTGGTCATTGGAAATGCCTCTGGCACCTGCAACCCCTGGATCCCTGTGGTGGCCAGTAGAGCAAACATTCTCTAAAATGAGATGTAATTATCCTTTTCACTAATAACAGATTTCCTGCCTTCCTGTGGTGACTATTTTTGGTCTAGTCATTCATGAAGCTGCATGCTCTTTTCTATAGCTCTCTATTGATGAATTATCCAGCCTGTTTTCTCCAGAAAGGATGTCTGTCTTTGACACTCAGACACCTGGTCCTCTGCATTTGGGAAGTATAAACGTCATTGCATGCCTGCATTTTGGAAGTAAGTGCTGGGTTTTGAAAGAGCCTTCTTTAGGATCTTGTTATATCACGTTTTATAAAACTGGTCTTATGGTCCCAAGGTGCTATTGTCTGAATGTTTGTGCCCCTCCCCATTCATATATACAAATTAAACTCCCAAGGTGATGATATTTGAAGACGAGGCCTTTAAGAGGTGATTAAGTCATGAGGGTTGAGCCCTTTTGAATGGGATTAGTTCCCGTATAAAAGAGGCCTCCAAGAGCTGTCTTACCCGCTTCCACCACGTGAGGACACAAAAAGAAGACAGGCTCTCACCACATACCAAATCCACCTTCGCGTTGGACTTCCCAGCCTCTGGAATTGTGCTCAATAGATTTCTGTTGTTTATAAGTTACTCAGGGTATGGTATTTAGTCACAGCAGCCCAGGCAAAGACTCAGGGAATCCAGTTGGCAGAGCTGCCTTTTTTCTTTCTTCTTCTCTAATCTCCCTTTTCCATAGAGTTACCATTGACGGAATACCTGCCATGTGCCAGACCCTTTATATCCACTATTTTATTTTATCCGTATTTCTCTTGACTCTAGACAAACTGAAGCTCAGAGAGGCAAAATGACTGCCTTGGTCACCTAGCCGGCTAGTAGTTGAGCCAGATTTAAGTCCAGGCCCTTGAATTCCTGAAGCCTGAAATCTTTCTACAACACTGCTGGTCCCAACCCTGGCCATGCAGCAGGATAATCTGGTGAATTACCAAAAAAAAAAAAAAAAAAAAAAAAGAAAAGAAAAAAAAGATTATTGAGTTACATCCCAAGCTTTTCTCGTATCCCCAGCTTCAAAGTTGGTATCTGGCACTTAGTAGGCATATTATACATACTGATTTACTACAACAGTTTTGAGAGATAATAAGACAATCTAGGAATCTATGATGTTTCAGTTATTACATGATCATATACTTACAAAAAAAATAAAAATAAAAAATAAAAGCCTAGGATGGTCGTTGAAAAGAAAGATATCCAGATGGAGCAACTGAGTTGTTGCATGCAGTACCACAACTTATCTTTTCACTGCTAGCCTCTGAAATGGGCATGATTTCTTTTGATGCCTGTAACTGAAATATTGTGAGCACTCAATGAATGATGTGAGAACTACAACGTACAATCCAAATGAAAGGTATTATTATCATAAAATGAATTATAAGAGAAATTCCATACATGATTGTCTAGACTCACTGAATCCTATTAAATGAAATCAACCGGTCAGCATGAGAGAGGCTGAAAATGGCAAATATAGCCCAATAAAGAGGTTCTGAAAGACCAGTACCCTGACATCTGAATAGATGCATTAATTTGAGACATCTTTTCACGTTAATAAAATGTGTTACAAGGTCTCAAAGCAATACACAGTGAAGGTACTTGGAAAATAGACGTTTCCCTGTTTGGTTCACATCTGTTTTCCTAAGCCTGGAAGTTGATCAAGTTTGCTTGTTTTCCACTTGCTACCTTCTACCTACAGATACGAATGTGGCGAGCAAGGAGAAAGTGAGATGGGAGAGTGGGGTGCAGTTATTTCCTGTTCTAACTCAAGGCCTGAGGATGGCGTATGCAGTGGTGGGGCAGTACAGGCAGCTCACGGTCACATAGTTAAATGACTTTCCTGCTGCCAGCTCATGTGGTCAGTAGTATAAGCAATCTGTTAATAAAAATGGAAAATTCTGAACTAATTAATTTGAAAAGGAATGCCCATAATCTCAGTCAGAGAAACATTTATTTTGGCACAGCACAATTATATTCTCTTGTGACTATGTCAGTACGGTAAGTGTGGCACATTTGATTCCAATTAAATCTTAAATGACTATAGAGCTTAATTCCAATGAAATACCCTAGTGAAGCTATAGATTTATGAGCTGTAGCTATAGAAAGGGGTTTCTGTGAATTATTTTCCTTTTACTTTGACATGATTAGGATAGTTTTGCACATTAGCCAGAAACTGTTTGCATAAAATGAGGATATAAACTCCAACCTGATTTTGTAAATCACATTCAGAGTAGAGTTTATGAGTATGGTGGGCTGTATGGGAGTGACCAGGGTGGCCAGGAGTCAGGCTCTGTACCCAGTCAGGCTGCCAAGGTGGAATCTCATCTTTGATGCTCCTTAAGTGAGGGACCTCAGACCACTTACCTTCTATATCCTTCAATCTTCCCATGTATGAAATGGGGTTATTAACAAGTCCTTAATGGTTATTTCCCTATCTACCGTGGGGAAATGAATGGTAAAAAATGCCACGAACTGCTTAGCACAGTGCCTTCCTTATAGGCAGCACTAAGACTGTGACTAGCAATAGTCCTGCAGATGTAATGATGGCATTTGAGGCCAGTGTGCTTTCACAGCGCTTCCTGCCTTTTCACAGGGGTGGTTGCCCCAGCCCAGTGCCTGGCCTATTTTCTTATAATATATTCCTAAAAGTAGAGATCCTCGGTCAATGCTCTTAAGTATTTTAAGTTTCTTAGTATAAATTGCCAAATGGCATTCTAGAAGATTGGCATGAACCTAAATGACCAACAGTAGTCATATGGTTGTATAAATTAGGGCATATTCACATGATGGAACATTATACAGCTATTAAAATTGTTTTAGAAGAATATTGAGGCCAGGCACAGTGCTCACGCCTGTAATCCCAGCACTTTGGGAGGCCAAAGTGGGAGGATTACCTGAGGTCAGGAGTTCAAGACCAGCCTAACCAACATGGAGAAACCCCGTCTCTACTAAAAATACAAAATTAGCCGGATGTGGTGGCCCTTGCCTGTAATCTTAGCTACTCAGGAGTCTGAGGCAGCAGAATCACTTGAACCCAGGAGGCAGAGGTTTAGGTGAGCGGAGGTTGCGGTGAGCTGAGATCACGCCATTGCACTTCAGCCTGGGCGACAAGAGTGAAACTCCATCTCAGAATGAATGAATAAATAAATAAATAAATAAAATAGAGTATCGGCATTGCTTGTAATGGGACAAAATATGTATATTATACACATAGAAAAAAGCATAAAGGAATCATAATAACAGTGAATGTCTTTGATTAAAAAACTGTAGGCAATTTTTATTTGCTCTTTTATTTGAATACATTCCAAAGTCTCTACAAGAAATACGTATTCCTTTTATAATCAGCAAATTGATTTCTAAAAGTATTGAACTATAAATGTATAATGATGTTAAGGTTCCAGCATTCATATAAATTCTTTTGGCTGTTTTAATGCTCTTGAACAAAAATAGCATTACCCATTTTACTAAGAAAGTGAATGCTAATCATTCAGGCTGTTTAGTTCATATGCTCTAGATTTTTTATTTTGGGGGCACTCAGGAAATGACATTATGGAGACAGCCCACAATTGCTACCTTCACCTACAAACAGATTTGCCTAAATCAGTAATTCTCTAATGGTGAGTTCTAGACTTCATATTCACAGTGTACTCTTTCATTAACTCATTCATTTATTCATTTACAGTTGTTCATTGAGTACTTATAGTGCTTGCCACTGTACTAGAGATAAGGAGAGGGAAAGATGAATGAAAACTGTTCCCATCTGCCAGAAGGTCACAGCTTAATGTATTTTAAGAGGCACTTGGCTCACACCAAGCATTTTGAGAAACTATCAAAAGTAATGTAAATTTCTGCCATCTCTTGTTTAAACATCTTCAATGTCATTTTGCTTGATTTTCTTGACTCCTTACCTGTACGTATTTATTACTTGAGGACTATATGTCCAATATAGTAGTAACTAACCACATGTAGCTATTTAAATTAAAATTAATCAACATTAAATAAAATTAAAAATTTACTTTCTCTGTTGAACTAGCCATCCTTCAAGTGCTTAGTAGCCACATGTGGCTGGTGGCTCACATTGCAGAAATTCGTATTGGACAGCCCTGCTTTAGAAGGAGAAATGGGTCTCCTTTCCCCTTGTCCCCACTCCATGTCCCTACCGAGTCTTTCCTAGGCTTTAATTGTGGCTTCCCAAGTGAACTCCAGTTATTTCCCTTGAATTTAATCTTGTACATCCTCATCAGGAAGATAGTCTTGAAAGAACCATGATGAATTTGTAGCTTTCTAATTAGAAACTGTTAGTTGGTTTATCTCTTGGCTTCCAAATAAAATGTAGACTCTTGAGGCAGGCCTTCAGAGCGCTCTAAAACCTATTTTCCACTCTCTTTCAGGCATTCTCTCTCTGCTGCTTCAGCTAGTTGCAACCATTCCCCATCTCTGAAGCTCCCTCCGCTCTTTTTTGCCTCTGAGTTATCCTTTACGCGAACCCAGCTGTCAGAAATGCTATTTTCCCTCACAGCCCAGACTAGGAATTACTTCAGATGTCACTTCTGCCATGAGTCCTTCTTTGATCCCCAATCATAAGTTACCCCTTCCTCCTCATTGTATATGGCTCCAGATTTGTAAACCCTATGTGGCATCATTGCTTCATGTAATGCCTTGTACTTCTTGCAAATACATTTTTCCTTTTCTATACTATGAAGTCTCGGAGTAGTTTATGTGTGCCATGGTAGACTCACAAATCTTTGTTGTCTAAACTTAGAGGCACATTGCAGTCACTAGCTTGATTTTAATTACACCATTTGAGTGCATTAAATAGCCGAGTGACCCTCATTCAGGTGGAGTTTGAGTTGGTCTGTTGCAGGGAGCTAATGTTTTGCCACATGCCTGAAATAATTGGAAGTACTTGGATTTATTTATTTATTTATTTATTTTTGAGACGGAGTCTCGCTCTGTCGCCCAGGCTGGAGTGCAGTAGCCAGATCTCAGCTCACTGCAAGCTCCGCCTCCCGGGTTTACACCATTCTCCTGCCTCAGCCTCCCAAGTAGCTGGGACTACAGGCGCCCGCCACCGCGCCCGGCTAGTTTTTTTGTATTTTTTAGTAGAGACGGGGTTTCACCATGTTAGCCAGGATGGTCTTGATCTCCTGACCTTGTGATCCGCCCGTCTCGGCCTCTCAAAGTGCGGGGATTACAGGCTTGAGCCACTGCGCCCGGCTGGAACTACTTGGATTTGATACTGATCTTTTTTGTGGGACTTCTAGGAAAATCAGGGTTCATTACATAGAGAAGAGAATGACATTAACAACAGAAAAATCCCAAAGTCAAGTAAGTAGCAGTGAGTAAAGAAAAGCTGTGTCCTTAGCAGCTGTCCCCTCCAGCTTTCCTTTTCAAATTAAATGAATAATTAAGGCTTCCTTTAGACTTCGTGATGTTATTGTTCTAATTGTGGTGTTACCAGGTCACATGTCGTAGTGGCAATTTTGTGGCAGATGCTTAGCAGTACAGCTAATTACATGGACACAGATGTAGCTGTAATTCCAGCGTTAGTGGCTACTGACTTACTGTAGCCCTATCTTTTTCCTAAAGACTCCAGCAAATCAGCATTCATTGCATCCAGCATGATTTTTTCCAGAGTGGAGATGGAGTTAACACAGAGACGGCTGCACCTGAGAGAGAGCATGACAGTGGCTGAGCCAGGACTGTTCTCTTTCGGTTGTCCTCTAAAGCTGATTTATCCATGCACCCATTTAGAGACTATGATTTTTATCTACACTGCTTTGTTCCCCTATCAGGCTTTTAGAGACTTATCTTCCTCTTGGTTTGCACTTTTATTGTGGCTCTATTGTCTCTGAGAGATTCCTGCATAAGAAATTCCTGCAATTCCTGTACGTTTCGGAATTCTTGTGTTTCAGAATTTCGTGTTTTAGAATCCAAGCAATCCCTGCGTGTTTTGCACTCAGTGAAGAGGAAGAAGAGAAGCAGAAGTTCTGTATAGGATCTTCTTAATTCCGTGACTTTTCCTGTTTTTGGTTTGTTTGTTTGTTGATCTGTTATTACCTGTTGTCTTCAGGTTTCCAACTGTAGGCAAAAGAATAGCAGTTTGGATTTGATTGGAATTGGTGCTTACTTTTAATTTCATCTGCTACCTTTTCTGGTTTATGGGGACTGTTAGTTTTGTGGATCTTTAAATAGAGGTCTAAGCTTTACTCCAGCTCTTTAGAAATTGTGTAGTAAATCCAAAAGTGGTATAGTAAATTCAAATTCAAAACACCAGGCCAGGCACAGTGGCTCACGTCTGTAATCCCAGCACTTGGGAGACTGAGGTGGATGGATCACTTGCACTCAGCAGTTCAAGACCAGGCTGGGCAACCTGGTGAAACCCCGTCTCTACTAAAAATACAAAAATTAGCCAGGCATGGTGGTGCGTGCCTATTTGGAAGGCTGAGTTGAGGATCCCTTGAGCCTGGGAGGTGGAAGTTGCAGTGAGCTGAGATCACGCCCCTGCACACCAGCCTGGGTAACAGAGCGATACCCTGTCCCCACTGTCGCCCTGCAGAAAAAACCACAGTGTGCTTCTCCATTCCTTTGATATGCCTTTAACACAAACATGTGTACGAGAAGCCATGGAATCATATTATTTTCTATATATTTTAAGATTAAGAAGGAGCTGAGAGGTGATCAAGATTAAACCTTTTGATGAAGCATTGGTGTAGACAACTGATGGACCTTGTCCAAGGACACATTCCTGATCAGGAACAGTGCTGGGACTGGAACCCAGGCCCCCTGACTTCCAGGTTGGTGCTCCAACAAAGAGATTCGTTCGCTCTAGATACAGAAGAAAGTATCAGCTGTGCAAAACAATTCCTCAAGGTTCCTAGACCTCGCAGTCCGGTCAGTATTTGGGTTCTCGTACCGTTGTTCAATGACTTGCACACCAGTTTTGATGCAAACATCAAACACAATTACTTAATGAGATGCCGCAAAACTATGTGTGTCAAA
Organism: Macaca fascicularis; assembly: GCF_037993035.2. Taxonomy (NCBI): domain Eukaryota; kingdom Metazoa; phylum Chordata; class Mammalia; order Primates; family Cercopithecidae; genus Macaca; species Macaca fascicularis. The sequence continues at coordinate 18,918,787 of NC_088391.1, read as the reverse complement.
GAACATGTCAGGACTGAACATTTTGCCGGTAGATCTTCTCATGTAAAAGAGGAGAGATGGGAGTCCTTAAATGATACTGTTCGGATCATGCTGAGGTGGAGTGAAGCGGGAAAGCCAACGGAAGAAGGAAAGGAGCTACATAAAGCAGATGGTTTTCTAATGGGGCGTTTCTGTCCACATCCTCTGAATTCATGACGATCGAGATAGAATCTAAAGCTGTATCTGCAAAGTCACATGTGTTGAATCCAAGAGATGGTTATTGATGTATCAATAACAATTGATTTTTGAAGTCTTATGCTATCTATGATAAATATCTAAAGATGTTTTAAGTCTAATTAGCACCATTCATTGGGTGGCCATAGAACTGAAGAGCGCTGTACTTGGCTTCATGTTTTCAGGAAGGGGAGTCCTGGGCCTGGCCACTAGGCACCGATGATAAAATACATTATAATGATTAATAATTATGTATTACATGATCCAATTAAACAAAGTACAGCTTCATTTGGTAGTAAGAATTTCTTCACGTGGTAAGGAGAGTGTGTCTAATCAGAAAAGTCTGTCTTAGAAGTTGCATTTTTGATAGGAGAGAAGGATGTGATTCAGTGGAGAGTAAGGGAGGAGGCGCTTGTAAAGGACAGGACTGGAAAACGAACGGACTGCTGGGGTAAGAGGGAGAGTCGTCTCACTTCACAAGCTATCCGTCACCTGTTCTCAGAGCTCGCATTTAAACTGTCAAGGCCTGACCTTTTACTTAGATACTTTTATAATTCTTACTCAACTGGATGTCTTAGTCCATTTGGATTGCTATAACAAAAATCTTAAACTGGGTGGCTTATAAACAACAAACATTTACTTCTGGCAGTTTTGGAGGCTGGGAATTCCCAGATCAAGGTGCCAGCAGTTAGTTAGTTCCTTGTGGATGGTACCTTCTTGCTGTGCCCTTACATGCGGGTAATATGCTTGCTGGAGCTTCTTTTATCAGGGCATTAATCCCATTCATGAAGGTGGGGCCCTTATGACCTAATCATCTCCCAGAGGCCCCACTTCTTAATACCATCTTATTGGGTGTTAGGTTTTAACATATACATTTTGGGGGGACATCAACATTCAGACCATAGCACTGGATGCAATTTTAAAAATTAATTTTCTTGTTCCTCCCTGGGATAAATAGCAAAAGCAATTGGAGAACCACCACGCCCATCTAATTTTATATTTTTAGTAGAGACAGCGTTTCTCCATATTGGTCAGGCTGGTCTGAAACTCAGGTGCCTTCACCCACCTCCGCCTCCCAAAGTGCTGGGATTACAGGCATGAGCCACTGCACCCAGCCTAGAGAACATCTTTCTTTTAATGTCATCTAAAGTCTTGTCCACAAAGTAACCTGAATGCACTGTATCATGCAAAGTCTCTGATGTAATCCTATGGACCATATATAGTACGTTAATGTGGGAATTTGCTAACTGTTGTCAAATGCTTTTAAAGCATAAAACCACTTTGAAAGCTCAGTATGATTAATTCATAAAAACACTTCAGTGAGGTATGTAGGTGCTGAGTCTTATTATTTTTGTTGTCATTATCTTTCTTATTTCACAGTTGGCCACACTAAAATGCAGGAAAGTTAACTGCTTTAGCCAAGGTCACTTAGGAATCCCTTGATGTGGCTAGAGCAGGACGGGAGAGCTCTAGGCTGAAGCACAACCATTTGTCTATTAAAAAGGAAGAGTTTACTCTTCTGTCTGCTAAAAATCAAGCCAAAAAGGCACTATACAATTTTGAGAATTGAGGAATCTCTTTTTTATCTCTATTTGTTTCTTGAATAGTATTGGAGGGGTATATAATATTGCCCAAATTGACTGATAGTGCATTTATCATTTTTAACAATTTTTGGAAGAAATTCTTTCCAGAGTGGCTCATTTTGTCTGTTGGATGGTTTTCAAAAGCTTTTTAAGATTATATGTGTAGTTTGTGAGAAACAGCTCACATTTCATTTATCAGTGAGTCAAATACATCTTTCTTTGGATAGAAAGGGTACATTTACATTTCACCGAGTTCAGTTTTGACCCTTGTGCAAGCTGTGGCTGCCTCAGAAGATAGCAACATTTGTGCTGAAGTGTCTGTCGTGTGCTGATTAAGTACCATTGAACGGATTAACAGGGATATGCCAACAATTTTTAGTAATTTTTCATAAGCAAAGACAATTTCCATCCTTTCTTTAGAGGTACTCACTTGTTCTAAATTACTGAGGCAGAGTAATCCAGCAAGGAGCTACACTGTTTTTCTTTTGACATTAGATATCCTGATAGGTTAGCATTTTCCTTTATTGTATAAAAGAGGTTCAAAGTGACCGATGCTTTTCAAGCTGGTGGGATTGAATTTCCCTTTGTAATGACAGGTTGCAGTGCCCCTTCTACTGGAAAATCTATCTTTAGAGTGGAACAAGACACCCTGACCACAGTCGTCATATTGGCAGTCATACTCAGTAACCACTTGGGGTGATACATTTTACACCCCTGTGTCTGCTCCCATTGGTGACCTGTAGGTAACCACTGTTTGCCTCAAAGATGTCAGGTTCGTGGGGCTCCCCGGGATAGGTTTTTATGTATACCACCCATTTGTAAGTGCTAAGACAGGGTTGCAATACATTTTAAAAAATACTGTGTTAGCTGACCCAGCCTATACTGTTGGTAGCAAAAACATTACTATCTGTCCACACAGTAACTGCATTGCTGCGGCTAGCACTTCTGTGGAAAGAAAAAAACGACATGAAAACAAACAAAAATCTCTGATACAATGGAGACTGAATCAATAGTACTCACTAAGTACTCCACTGGAAATAAGTGATGTAAAAATATGGGAATTCCAGGTCTTGTCCCACTAGAAATTCTACTTTCACTCTACAGTTGGATGCTTACAATCTCACTAAGAAAGAGAGTGAGGCCTGCAAATGGCTCTTTCAGATGTTGACAGACTGTGTGGAGTGGGTTTGGGGTCAGCCAGTCTTGGGTTCGACCCTTACTGATCCAGCAGACTTTGTGGCCCTGAGCAAGTTATTTACCCCTGAGCCTTGGTTCCCTTCTCAGTAAAATGCAAATGATAATACTTATCTTGGAGGTTGCTGAAAGGATTGGAAACATTGTTTGCAATGTGCCTTGGATAGTCTAGAACTTAGTGAAAGATCAGTTAATATCTATTACTATTGTTATTGCTAACAATAATGATGGCACAAGTCAGTGTGTACTAAGTGCAAAATGGTTGGTACAAGTATAAATGTTATAGGAGGTCAAAGCAAATTAAATTTCTTTCACTACAATTTCTAGATTTGAAAAATTGGGTTCATTCATCATTTCCTTTAGTTCCACCCTGATTTCCTTTGTTCCCTGAAAATGTACTTATTTTCATAGCTGCCTTTATATTGGCTGGCTCTGGATTATTCATAGTGGTGGAAGCCAAGAAGCACATAAATAATTGAAATTCCAAGATAGAACACTGGGAAATCTTATTTTAGTCTGTTTTCTTCTCTAGTCTTGCATTTACCAGAATTCTGTCAGGGCTCTAGTAAGCAACAAACTGAACTGTCCTTTATCTTCCTTCTGTTTCTTTCCCGTTGACCCGTAGGGTTGCTAATGACTTCTGAAATGACTTAAAGATGGCTATCAGATAGGAGAAAAGATTTCTCTTGAATCATTTATGAATTAAATAATTAATTGTACAATACTTGCAAAATGGCTGAACCCATTTCTCTGAATCTGAGATACAAGTAGAAGTTTCAGAAAGTATTAAAATGCCTCTAAGGCATTGTTTTGTTGGAAAATAGTGATGTTGATAATCTAGACTGTGAGATACCCCCAAAACATTTCTCCTTGTCTTTTGTATGCAGCATGATTTTTCCCGCTGATTTATCTCTCTTTATAGTTTGCTTCATCTGGTACTAAATGTAGTGGGTATTTTCTGAGTGGTCACTGACTCATGAGGGCAAAGTGAACCTGAAATGTATAAAGCATTAGTAGAGACCTTTGTAGAATTGAAACTAGGCCATAGAAAATCCACAGGATAATTGAGAATTTTCTTTAGATGAAAACTGCCCTGTTCAGGCATCTGTTTTCATCACTGTAAAAAAAAAAAAAAAAAAAAAAAAAAAAAGTTTATTCTGGCTATTCAAGGAAGGGGGGAAAAGTCCATCGTCACTCTGAAGGTTGGGAAGATGGTAGGCAGTCACCTACACAAATCTCAAAGGAATGCATTGCCACACACAGGTTTGTACCTCCTCATTTTGCACACATTTCGCACCTCCTCCTCGTTTATCCCCCTCCCCAAGTGAGAATCACTGCGTATAACAAAAGATATTTCTCAGAGTGGTTTATTACAAATGTAGATGAGATGAAAGCTTAAACCACCAAGTATTTAAAATTCTCACAACTGACAACAGCCTCCTGAGTAGATGCTTGGTCCTTCCAGAGGGAGTTCACATTATGGAAAGGATTTCAAAAGAGAAAAGAAATTATTCCTGTACATAAAGGAGGGTAGATAAAAAGAAAGGGAGGGAAGCAAAGGAAAGAGAGAAGGAAAGACTGTCAATTTTCCATCAGTGGATGATTTTTCCCAGGAGAATTCACACTGTTTACAAATCAGGATCATGTTTGTTGAAAAAAGAGTTTCTCTGTTCAGCCAGGGTTTCCTGTCATTGCATTTTCTAACAACAGCAGCAAACTAAAGAGACCTTAAGCATGACTCCAAAGTTGAGAGCTAGAGCAGTGGATAGATGGTGGTGCCTACTCTGATGACTGCTAAGAGAGGAACACATTTTAGGGTGAAAGATCGTAGGCATGGGGGATCGAAAGTTCATTCTGGCCATATTTTGTTGGATATGAAGTGCTTTTGCAGGCAGTTGGCTCTGTGAATCTAAAGCTGGGTGGAGAAGATAGGATTGGAGAAAAACTTGGGAATGATTGTCATGTGAATGGCATTGAAAGCACAGATCTGGATGGAATCACATAGAAAAGTGTAAATAGAGAGTATTTGAGAACAGCCAATACTCATGTAGATGAGGTGAATTGTCTTCGTCCAACAGAATCTTTTGAAATTAAGAAAAATAACTTATTATTCAACTAAGAAGAAAAGTAATACTTGTAATCCTGATCAGTGATATCCTTCTCCTTATGGAATGCCAGGTTTTAAACCTTAAACATCTGGTCTCTTATGTATGTTAAAAGCAATGTGAGCTCAGTGAGACCAGGCCATTCCCTCCCCATGGAAGGAAGAGGGTGGCAGATAATCACAAGCAAGTGCTGGCTGGATATTTCAACCTCTTCCTGTTGCTCTCAGTCAATAAGCTATTTACATTCATGGCCCCATCTTCTTCCTCTCTACATTGATTTTTGGTGCTTCTGTAAACTCCTAAATTGCATCCACTTGGTTTCTGAAACCAGTGAAGAAAACTGCCTTAGTATTTCATCAAAAAATGAAAGGAAAAGGAATCTATAGCAAAACACTGTGTGTTTCATGGTATCATAGAATGCCTTTGCCTGAGGCAGAATTGGATGAAAAAGAGCAGGAAATGGTTTTGTAAAAAAAAAAAAAAAAAAAAATGTAATGAAGAAGACAGGAGTTTGGAATACTCTAGGCCAATTGTTTTTGTATATATGACATTTTTATGTTACACGACATAGGGGGCAAAGAAAACTTCCATTTTCTGGTTGAGCTCTAAAGTTACAATATTGGTGCAGTTACTCAAGTCCTTGCTCCAAGCACAACCCTTAGAAATAAATATCCAAGGAGGGTGCAGATTTTGACAGCTAGAAAGCTGGAACAGGGCAGAGAATGTGCCACAAAAATTTTCCTCTTTTTAATGTAAGTTCAAATAAATCACTTGTATAACATTACTAGTTTTAAAATGTCCACATATGTTTCCAGTGTGGGTTTTAAGTTTCATTCAAAAAGTAGTGTTTTTAAAATTGTGATTATAATATATATTCACTATAGAAACTTTGGGAAATACAAAAAAAGTATTGCAACAGTAAAATAAAATTTACCAACAGCATCTGAGATCACTATTAAAACTGGGAAGATAAAAGATGAAAGCTCGTTTATCCATCCTTTGCAATGTCTTCCATTTTACCTGCATCTGTACTGTGTACTCTGCCTTCCCTTGTGCTACAACAGTGAAGGGCAGCCCTTCCACTTGAGTCTTGTATCTAATTCCTTCTCTTTTAATCATCTTTTGTATCACCCACCTTTAATGAAACTCTACCTTCCCTTCCAACTAGTCTTGCTTTGGTAGCTGTCATACAGTTGAGTTTTCTAGTTTGCTGTCTGTGGTTCCCTCTTACTCTCTTCCTCCAATGGTATTCCTTCTCATCACTCTCCTAAAACTGCCATTGTCTAAGTTACCTATGACCTCAGTGTTGCCAAATCCAGTAGTAAATTCTCTGTCCCACTTTACTAAATCTCTCGCAGTGTGTAACACAATTGATTATTTCTCCTTCCTGAAGAATCTTTCTGTTCATCTTCTATGACATTATGCCAACCAGTTTCTTGATAAATCACCAGCTATTCTTATCTTCCTATGCTTAAGCTGTTAATTTGGGTAAGATTGTTCCTCTCTATTTTTTTTTTTTTTTTTAGATAGGGTCTTGCCCTGTAGCCCAGGCTGGAGTGCAGTGGCACGATCTTGGCTCACCACAACCTCCACCCCTAGGTTCAAACGATTCTCCTGCCTCAGCCTCCTGAGTAGCAGGGATTACAGGCATGTGCCACTATGCCAGGCTAATTTTTGTATTTTCAGTAGAGATGAGGTTTCGCCATGTTGGCCAGGCTGGTCTCAAACTCCTGACCTCAAATGATCTGCCCGCCTCAGCCTCCCAAAGTGCTGGGATTACAGGCGTGAGCCACTGTGCCTGGTGGCTGTTTCTGCTTTTTATGATTCCATCCAGTGCTTTAAACGACATCCATGTGACAATAATTCCCAACTCTTCCACCAATCCTATCCTCTTTACCCAGCAGCTTCAGATTCATATAGCCAGTTGCCTACTAAGCACTTTACATCCAACAAAACACGACGAGAATGAACTTTTGATTCCCCATATACATGTTCTTTGACCCTATAATCTGTTCCCTCTTAGCAGTCATCAGAGTAGGTACCATCATCTATCTACTGCTCCAGCTCTCAACTTTCAATCCATGCTTGGTGTCTCTTCTTCTCTCACACTTCACTTCTACTCCATCAGCAAGTACTCAGATGATATCACACTCCTGCTGAAAATCTTGCAATGAATTTTTATTAAGTAAAATAAAATGTCAGCTCATTACCCTGGCCTTGCATGATCAGATCCTTGCCAGTTCCTGCGGTTGCATCCTGAATCAGTCTCCCGCCCCCTTCCTTTTTGTGTTACAGTCCCAACGACCTCATTGAATCTAGGAGGTCTTTGTCTTTGCTGTTATTTAAAGTCCTTGATGTCCTTACATCTTCATGTGCTGGCCTTCCTGTGTTATTTAGGCCCCATCCCAGATATCTTTGCTCAAAGAAGCAATCCCTGATTGCACAGTGTCAAGAAGCCCCACCTCAAAATGACTTTTCATTATATATGCCTATTGTATTTTCTTCACAGCACTTACTAGCATCTGAAAAGGTCTTGCTTCTTTAATTATTTGATCATTATATTTTATTAACTTAGAATGTAACCTCCAGGAAAGTGGCAACCTTGTCTGTTTTAACCACCTCTCTGTACTCAGGGAATATGGGTGCTTGGTATGGGCTGATTATTAAATAGATAGGTTGAAGTATTTTCCTCTAATCCTTATTCACTGTGAACTAAGTTATATTTCAATCATATATAGTATTTTATTGCCTGATGTTTTTACAATTACCATCACAAAATTAAACGTTTTCCTTTGTTAGACATTTTTAAACAATATTTTTTTTTTTTTATAAAACTAATAAAAGTTAATTGGGCAAACTTAAAAATACAGGGAGAAAAATAAGGGGGAAAACCAATCCATGATATTCATTAATAATTTGCCACAAATCCATCATCTGTAGACATATAAATATATAACACATTAAATTTGCATGCTAATAAATATAGTTTTAGTAACTTGTGTTTTGTTCTTATGAATATGCCATAATTCACTTAGTATCCTATGATCATTTAGTTAACTCCAGTTTTTCAATATTAAATACTGATGTAGTATGTACCATTTTTTGACCTTAAAATGATTTCAAATTCTATAGATCAAAGATTTGTTCTTTCAATAGTGTTGGTAAGAGATAAGCCTGCAGTCACTGTTGTGTCTGTGTCATGGTAAAAATGGTTGCCTGATTCTGCCTTGACTTACTACCTCCCTTTCTACAGGGATTTTTCTTGGGTAAAAAAGGGTGTTCCTCTTATACCAAGAAGTCCCCATGAGAGGGAGGGAGGGACGTGAGCCGCCCACACAAAGATGTTACCATTATGGCATTTTCTCTAAGACCTATTCACAAGCTACCAATCAAGACACATGCCTTTGGGGTAACAGTAAATGGCCAATGGTCTATATCTCAGGGGGTTCTGCCTTGGTATCTCCTTCTTACAATATCAGAAGAGACCTTTCATCTTGGGACAACAGTAAACAAATGACAGGGCGAGTTGAGGAAATTTAGTAATAGATGCTCTCTATGAACTATACATATTTGTATTAATATATTCATATATAGATGCATCTGTATCAAGATGCTAGTATAAAATTCAAATGCAACTATCGTGTTCTGAGTAGCAAGTGCTTTCATTTAAATATACATTAATACTTTTATCCAGGAGGTTAACAGTACCTCCCTCATAGTCCAGGTCTAGGTCCAGATTGTTTCTTCTTGTTCTTTTCTAACACCTTTGTTTTTCTCAGAAAAGACCTTCTTCAAACTGACACATGGAAGAATCTGTGCCAAAATGTTAATGGGGGTTGTGCATGCTTGTGGTGTTATAGGTGATATTGTTTCATGTATTTTTCTGTATTTTCTAGTTTGTCAGATCGTTTGCAGAGTTTCCAACAATATAGGAAAATGCCAATTTGATAATGTGGATTGAAGAAAGAAACCGTGCTATGAAATAGTATGTAAACATGCTCAGACTCAGGTTACTGCTTTCTTGGCTCTTCGGGGCTACACCTGGCCCTGGCCCTTGTAAGTAGGAATATGGTCATTTCAGTTGTTGGAGATTGTCAGTGTTGATCTGCCCTTAAACTATGTTTTCTGACTCAGCTACACAGAGTTTACCCATTAGTTTGCTGTTAGTATGCAGACTATATAGAAATGTCTAGCTTTATATAAATGTCTAGCTTTATATGTCTAGCTTTAAATGTCTAGCTCCCTTTCTAGTCTGTGAGTTCTTTTACCTGTTATTTTACTCATTATTATATTTCCAGCATTTAGCACAATACCTGGCAACGCACAAAGACTCAAAAAATATTTATAGTGCTGATTTCCAGAAGAAAAATCTGATAAATATTTAGCTATGATTTCTCTGACATTACTGTTGATGCTTTTCTATTCCCTGTTCCTCTTTTATTCTTCTCTTTATTTCTGTCTCTGTGTTTCTGTTTCGCATTGTTATCACTCAGTAGCTTTGCAGTGATCCCAAGACCACTCTGGAAAGAACTGCAGGGCCTGCTTGCGTTATGGTGATGGAGCTCCTCTGTAGAAGTGGTTCAGAGACTGCCTCTGTGAATTTAGAAAAAGTACTTCTCAGCCAACTTCTGCCTAGAGTTTTCCTAGTACTCAAAAGGTGTTTTGGGAATTGTTATTTCCTATCACTTACTCCAAAAAGGCATTTGTTCCATCTTGCTGTTATTCTGTTCATGACCATTACAGGTGGGTTCCTCTCAAAACCTAGTGTATTAGTCAGAGTTCTCCAAACAAAGAGAATTGTATATATACAGATAGATAGATATAGATCAACCTTTGTATATCTATCTGTATCTATCCATCTATCTATCTATCTCCTATTTGTTCTTCATTATATATAATAAATAAGTTTCTTCATTTTATATATATGTATATATTATATACAGAGACATATAGATATAGTATGGATGGAGAGATTCATTATAAGGAGTTGGTTCATGTGATTATGGAGGCCGAGAACTCCTGTGATCTGCTGTCTGCAAGCTGGACACCCAGGAAAGCTGATGGTATAATTTCAGTCCAATTGCTAAGGCCTGAGAACCAAGAGAATTGATCATGTAAATCCCAGGGAGCGACAGGAGAAGACCAATATTCCAGCTCATGCAAAGAGACCAAAAGCAAGAGGGGTGAATTACTTATTTCTCTACCTTGTTGCTGTATTCAGGCGCTCGTGGATTGGATGATGCCCATCCACCCTGGGAAGGGCCATCTCCTTTATTTTACTGAGTTCACTGATTCAGATGCTAATCTCATCCAGAAACAGCCCCATAGATACGTCCAGAAATAATGTTTAATCTGGGCACTTCCTGGGGCAGTCAAGTTGACACAAAAAATTAGCCATCACACCTAGATAATTGAGCTAGATTTAAGAGAGACACTGTATCCATACAAAGTACATTTAATGTGCTATCAATATGCAAACTATATAGGAATGCTTCTGTGCTCATATGTCTAGCTCCCTTTCTAGTTTGTGAGTTCTTTCAACTGTTATTTTACTCATTATTATATTTCCAGTGTGTATTTAGCACAGTGCCTGGCAACCCACAGAGACTCAAAAAATGTTTGTAGTGCTGATTTCCAAAAGGAAAATCTGATAAATATGTATTTAGATATCACTCCTCATAAATTCCATTAATCTCCAGGTGGAATGTATTAACTCCTTGAAGACAGGGATCCTCACTTCTTAGAAAATTCCCTGCCCCCTCCTTTCTAGAACAGTGCTGTACAGAGTAAGTTCTCAGTAAACACTGTTCAAGCTTTAGGTTGATTTTGTAAATGAGAAGACTGTCTTGATTTGGGAACATTTTCTTGATTTAATTCTTCTCAAAACTGGACATTGGTTTCCAGATGGATGCTTTGAAATTCGCAGTCACTTGGCTTGTAACCTCATAATTGTATCACATTCTTTTTGGGTAAGTTTAACCATGATTGTCATTTGTGGAAATTGATAAACAGATATTTCATGCTCAGCAACAGCATCATTATTTATTGGCTATCTGTTGACTCTATGATATGCTTCTAGATGCTTGACATAAACCATAAGAAGAGCTAAAACGAGAACCAAAAATTTATCTGGTATTTTATTCTCCCAAAAGTTACATTCTCTTCTCAACTTGACTAGGGAGTAGATACAGGTTATTTACTGGCAAACAAAAGACATTATATTTTATCTCCTTATCTAGGGAGAAGATACAGATTATTCACTGGCAAACAAAAGGCATTATGTTTTATCGAAGGATGAACTCTTGCATGCTCTAAACATGCCCGTTGGTTAACACATAGAACTCTCTTCTCCTTGACAGTATCTAGAGGCAGGCACCTGGGGGATTCAGTAACAGGTTCACGTTGCTCTTTACAGATTTTCCCGGGACAAAGAATATGTTTGCAAATCAAGTTCTGCTGAAAAAAGATTTCAGTGCTTAGCATGATATTCTCTAATTCTTGTGGTAGAGATGCAAACAGAATTCTAAAAACACTTGTGAACAAGTACCTGCTCCCAAGAAACTTAGCAGAGAGTCAGAAGTGTATAAAATGCTATCGGCCAAACAGTGTAGCTCTGACTGTATATGCAGCAGTGGTCTGGGGAAAGGAGGGAAGCTGACAAAGATGGAATCGTTAGAAAAGGCTTCAGAGTCATGAAGGAGGAGTCTGGGCATGAAGAGCATCATCAGCTCAGGAACAAGAGGTTGCAGCAGAGGGACCTGGGGGAGGTAAAGTCACTAGAGATGGGGGAGGGTTGGATCTGTGGCACAGGGAGAAGACCAGGTTCAGAAATCACAGAATGAGTGCTAGGGAGTGAAGGGCAATGAGTTTGAATTTATAAAATGTCAAAACCTCTGTTTTACGACCCATCCTCGGTCTGTTACTATTTGCAAATATTGTCAACAGCTGATCAAACACTCGCTTTACGTAATCACACAAAGACCATCAGAATATCCCCACTTTGCACTGGAGCAATGGGCCCCCATTTAATGAGGCCCAAACAACCCGCCCGGTTTGTTAAACTAGGACACTGCTTTTAAGCTTGTGAGTCTGTTTGCCATCCTGTTGAAGGGAGGAGGCTCCTCACAGGGTTTAGATTATTGAGTACATACGTTCTTAAATACTATTGCTGGTGTCCCTTTGTAAGTATGGTTTACAAATTCTTCAGACCTGCAATATTTTCTTTTTACCAGACGTATGTTCCCAGAGATGTTGTAGTTGATATAAATTATATTGGAAGCTGGAGGAAATACAGTAAGAATGCACTTTGCCCTTAATTCAGTTTTTATTAACATTTTTACTTACCTTCAGCAGAATCTCCTTAGGCTCAGCTACCTTGCCAAATTGTTACTAGATCTTTACTAAAAGAATTTATGCCAAGGACCAAATAATTCTTTGGCACATAGTATTTTATTTGAGGTGCCAGCCTTTATTCAAATAGTATCTATGTCATTTAATTTAGAGTTTAGTTTTCCTTTTGGAGTTCAAATTTTTATTTTCAATTTAATTAACATGTGCTGAAATAAAAATAGATGTTTTCAGGCTGGGCGCAGTTGCTCATGCCTATAATCCCAGCGCTTTGGGAGGCCAAGGCAGGAGGATCGCTTGAGCCCAGGAGTTGCAGACTAGCGAGACACAGTCTCTATTAAAAATAAGTAATACAAATTAAAATTCAACAAATAGATGTTTTCATACAAACAAAAAATGGGATATGTGTTTCCTTCGGTTAAGTACAATATTAATCATGTGTTTTTATAGAAATAGTAAATACTCAGTTTATGGAAAAAGGTAATTCTTTTAGTTCCCCTGAAATAAAAAAATTACTGCTAGTATCTAGTCAGGACACAGATATGCACATACTCATTACTTACATTATTTTTTTATTCCCTGCATTGTGGAGCTCTTTCTTTGGGTTGCCAGATCTTGGGGATAGGGAGACACTCCGCCTTTATTCCCGGCCACAGTGCTGCACATCATTGCCTGTGCTTTCTCTGTGGTGGGGAGGGATAGAGAGTAGTGATCCTTAGACTTTTTACTGGAACTGATAACTGGTGTTGCTTTGGGTGTACTGTGATCATGGCATCCTGTTACTGCTATTTCTCATGTACACTGGCATCTCCCAGCTGTGGTCTGTCCTGGGCCTCAGGGCTGTGGTGACGAAACTGTCAGGGTGCCAATGAGAATGTGGGTGCTGTCTGGGAAGCCCCCTTGTGTGTGGCTATGGGTGGTATCTGCAGTATTTATGGGCCACCTGGCATCGTCTGTTACGAGACGTGCTGCTACCACAGGATCCTTGAAATTTTGGTGGACATGTTAAATCATTGTATTCTGACATTAGTGCCTGCATTGAAAACAACAACAAAAATGTGTTTTTTATTTCTTCGTGGCTTCCTTCCAAAAAAAAAAAAGATGGAGCAGTTAATTAAATGGAAAGAATTTGTTACCTCAAGTTTTTGTTACTAACATAGAAAGTTATTAAGCACATCTGATCTTATTTCTCATTTGTTTTAAATACTTAAACTGATTAGGATCATGTACAAGTACCTACACGTGGCAAGCAAGGCCCTCAAGATCAGACATCTGCCTGCATGTCTGAGATTGTCACCCTCCAGTCTCTCGATCCTTCTGTGCCTGTGCCTTCTGCCCTACTCCAGCCTCACAGATGGTTCTTCTGCCTGATGTGCCCCTCCCAGCCCCACTACTCAGCTCTGTCTGTCGGCTGTGTGGTTCTCTGAGGGTGGTCCTGGGACCGCTTGAATCAAGATCAAATGGAAGCTTGTTCAAAACACAGGCTTCTGGGTCACGTCTGAGAAACGCTGCTTATAATTCTCTGGGAAAGCAGTATTGGACTCTGTGTTTAACAAGTTCAATCTAAAATGTGAAAACCACTGATCTACCAAACAAAATCCTTCTTTGAAGAATCAGTTCCACCACTGTCCACCTGGAAGGCCCTCCCCTACTCCCCATGGGCTGTTAGGGTCTCTCCTCTCTCCTCCTCTTCCTGTTCTGCCAGCCTTGTGTGTTGTGTGAGATGCATCGCTGTCTGTGGCACTTGCCTGCTGCCACCATGGGTCTGCTGTCTGTGGTACTTGCCTGCTGCCACCATGGGTCCGTGAGCTCCCTGTGGCCTGGGAAATCATTGACAGCTCCCTTTGTCTGGTACTTATCTCAAGGCCTTATTAAAAAAAAAGCAGAGTTTAATAAATGTTTATAATTTGTTCATTGCCAATTCAGAATTAGTGTGTCATGGCATTAAATTAACCTAAGAGTATTTTTAAAGTCATAATGACTTCATAGTTTGACTCTAGAAGGGTAAGAAAAGAGGTGAGGAAACCTGATTTTCTTCTTTTAAAAAAGAGATCCTGTTTAAACAGTTGAAGGGAAAAACAATATCACATTTTAAATTATGAACTGAAAGCCAAATATGAATAAAACTAACTTGTTACCAATTTGTCATGCCAGGTTACTTCTCAGGTGAAAAGTGAACATTGACTCAGATCAAAGAAAATGGAAAAATAAAAACAAGTGAAATTTTCTTCATGAAACTGAAAAATAATTTGTATTGTTATTTTAAACAAACTCATAAAATAGAAAAGCTGTATTATTACAACAAGTAGACGATTTGTTCCTTTTCTTTCCAAAGTGATATTGCTTAAACTTTTTTTTGATTACATTTTCACAGACCAGAAGCTACAGAATATTTAATACAGGGTCATAAAAAAGGCATACCCATAAAATATCTGTTAGCAGAGGCTTTGTGTCGGAATTATTTTGGTGTTGCAATTGCAATTTTATTTAGGAAGATAAACCACCCAGCATTGGCCTCAAATCAATGACTGTATTGAATAGTTATCCTTTTCCCAAACTCTCTCCTAACATATTGAGGACATTTTGTGTAATTGGAAATTTACTGGATGGTCATTTATTTCTGGGAGATTTTTCCTCCTCATTTCTCTTTTTGTTTCTCTAGAAGAGCAAAGAAAGAAATAAATTAGATTTAATGTATCCTGTAGTCATACAAAAAGAATCCAAAGGAGATTCTGAAGTAGCATTGATGGTTTTATTCAGTCTTAAAGTTGCCCTTTGCCAGCGCTTCAAGTGGCACATCTAATTATAAATTTGTCTCTCTGAGACCCTGTCATTGGTAAAGCAATTGGCCAAGGGTTACTTGTGACAGATTTACATACAGTGACTCACGTAGGACTCAGGTAGAAACTGAGGGGGGACTGCTGTCAATGTACCCGAAAAGAAGACCTGATTGTGCTCAATTATATA
This sequence comes from Macaca fascicularis, assembly GCF_037993035.2. Classification (NCBI taxonomy): domain Eukaryota; kingdom Metazoa; phylum Chordata; class Mammalia; order Primates; family Cercopithecidae; genus Macaca; species Macaca fascicularis. The sequence continues at coordinate 18,903,378 of NC_088391.1, read as the reverse complement.
AAACCTTATAATCTAACAGAATAAGTAAAATTGGACACATTTATATTGGAAGAAATTACACTAAGTCTGAATAGCACTGTGGAGGAACAAAAATGCCACATCCTTCACCTGAACTATTGTTGGCTTTCATTCTTTCACTCTGGAGTCCCTAAGGAACCCAGTGATTCCCTGCCAATTTTATAAAATATATCTCAGCATGGCATATTGGACTAGTAAACACAAAATGTGTGTGTGTGTGTGTGTGTGTGTGTGTGTGTGTGTGTGATCTAGTGTCTTCTGTCCTTATTCTGGAATAAATGGGCGTTTCTCTGGAGAACTTTTGTTCTTAAAGCACACCTGTTCAAAGGAGTCAGGTGAGGTGGCATCAAAAGGTGGCTGGTGTAGATAGAGAGGACCTGGCCATCTTTAGAACTCTCGCTTACAAGGAGGCCTCCATGGAAACCTGTTTCCCACGCTGCATCTCCACCTTCCAACCCCAGCTTGCATAGCTGTCACCTGGTGGTTTGAGGGTTCTGTGAGTGCTCCATTATCCGGAGACACACGCCCCAGCTTTGCTTCAGCTGCCTGGTTTACTCTGTAATTGCCACTCACACAGTGCAAAGTTTTTAATGAAGGGCTCATACATTCAAGGGATTTTAGCTGCAGTTTTGGAAAGGACTATACCAGTGTGAAGGCCTGTTATTAATAAAGAGGGGGGCTGGGCACGGTGGCTCATGCCTGTAATCCCAGCATTTTGGGAGGCCAAGGCGGGTGGACCACCTGAGGTCAGGAGTTCAAGACTAGCCTGGACAACCTGGTGAAACCCCATCTCTATACTAAAAATACAAAAATTAGCTGGGCGTGGTGTCAGGTGCCTGTAATCCCAGCTACTCGGGAGGCTGGGGCAGGAGAATCACTGGAACCCAGGAGGCAGAGGTTCCAGTGAGCCGAGATCATGCCATTGCACTCCAGCCTGGGCAACAGAGTGAGACTCCATCACAAAAATTAATTAATTAATTAAAACAATAAAACAAAGAGGGGAAGAAATGTTTCAAATACATTAAGAGGGAAAGTCCCTGCTCTCACAGCTGAACCCCGGCATGTCCCCCAGGAAATAAAACAAATGGAAGCTGTGTGTTGTTCATCAGACTTCAGAGCACAAGTCCTGTAACAATGAAGCCACCAAGAGAATGAGAAAGCATGCAGATTCACTTCTGTGGGCCTCACTTTGTGGACTCATCATAGTTGTCTTCCTTGAAAACATCCAAGGAGAAGAGCCTTTAAGAGAGTGAATGGAAGTGCGACTTGTAAGGGTGCTAGTACGTGAGAAGGGGAAGGTATCTTGGATTGGATGGAAAGGAATCAGTGATTTTTACTTGTTACTGTCTGAGTCCTTTCTCCTGTGCAATGGCCAGGTAGTATATATTTGGGAAATGATGCGCACGCTCAGCCACAAGGAGAGGGCATGTTTCTAAACTACTACATCTAGGACCAGAGAGATGAGATGGAAAAAAATGAACGGAGAGCTGGAGGACCTGAAAGTCTCAGGTTCTGGTCTCTGCTCTGTCACAGTTTCCTGTGTAATTTTGGGAATAATGGTCTGGAGCATGTATTTCTTTCTTGTGTTAACAGATAGAAGAGAATAAATGCATTCCATGTATCCTATCCACACCATCTTCTGGAGATAAGATAAGAATCATTTGGTGATTAGTTGTTGAAAAAAATGTTAGGGCGAGTTCCTTTTTTGTGAAAAGTAACTGGATTTTTCTAGGATAACAATAAATGGGAATGATTATCATGTTTATATGAGGTTAAAGCTTTTTCCTATAAGAATAAATTCAAATGCCGTAAAAATGAATTCTAGTTCCTTGGTTAATTTCTCTACAAGGTTGAACGTCCTGGTCGCTAACGATACACACAATACATGTGGTACAATACACGTGTAAGTACCAATGGGTAACATAAAGCCAGTTGCAATTCAACTTAGCAACAGAGCTATATGTATATGTGGTAAATCCATATGCGGGGGTTCAGCAATGAGACTGGGAGACAGAGAGGTATGCAGAGATTCTTTGAGGGATTGGGACCTAATGGCAACCACTTTTACAGAACGTCCTGGTTGGGCTGTGTGTGATTTAAGAAGCTGTCTGCCACAGCAAAGGGATCACCCTCTTGTTTCTGCTCTCACTAGGCCTCCGCTTATCATGGCACCTAAAACACTCTAGGAAGTTAGTTGATGAATATCTTACCGGAGAAAATACTGAAGGTCTGAAACAAAGCAATGGCAGTGAGGATGGAAAGGAGGGACAGACTTCAGTGATGTGCTGAAGGTAGAAAGCTGGAAATGAAAGAAATTCATGCCTCCTTTGTCTGATGTAGCTTTCTCTCCTCTGCTGGCCAACACTCCTGCATCCTTCAGTCTTTCTATATTCAGTGCAGGCATCTTTTCCTCCAACAAACCTTCCTCAGTCTGCTGGGATGCTGCATTAGCTAGCATCCAGCTTCTATTTCTACCATAACTGCATGATGGTTGCTGATTTTCTTGGCTGTCTCCCTGGCTGGTCTCCAAATCCTTTCAGACAAAACCTGTCTTCCTCAACTACGTAGTTTGTGGTACCTAGAAGAGAGATTTGTTCACTGTGGATGTGCACTGAATATTGCTTGAGCAAATGCCTGTGTATCTGAAGTGGAGAGAGGGAGAAGAAGGTAACCACGGTGATGACGGGCTGCTAATGGAAATGTATTCTCCATAACATTTGATAAATTGAAAAGCATTATCTAAAACTTGAGTTACTATTAAACTTGTTTGGAAATCAGTGTTTTTTTTTTCACTCAAATTCTTTTTAAAGTTAACTTTCAAATTCAGAAATTTGTTGGACCAAGAATCAGGCTTTTTTTCTGTAATTTTATATGTTTGTCTGTGTTATTAACTATTTATTGTAAATAACGAATCTGTATATCATGGAACATTCATTTATGGGAGTACCCATTCCTTTGCTTAGTAAGTTAGAAGCAGTGTGCATAGATGAAATGCAATACATTATAACCCAAAATAAATAATTTAAATGATATAAAAGAAATCATCTTGACTTCTTAAATTTTTTTGTCTGTGTTTATAATTTAAAAAGTTCTCTTTTTGATTTAGCTCTTAGTAGCCAGTGTTTAATTACCATATAAAAACTGGCATGTAATAATGATTAGAAAGTTGGCAATGTGAAAAAAAATGAACCAAGAATGAATCGCTAAATATTATTAAAATAAAATTGAAGCTAATTTTGCTCTAAATTTGACAAGAGCTTTCTTAACAAATTAAACATATTAGATTTGGGGGTTTTTTGCACTTCTTTGAACACATTCAGCACAAAATACTGTATTTGATAGAGGAGAAATATTGAAGAAGAGTTACTCTTGACCATTTAGTTTAGCAAAGATTTTACCAAAGGAATTTTCCATTTTAGCTAGCCTATTTTGACTTTCTGTGGCTTCATATACACACACACACACACACACACACACACACACACACACACACACACATACATATATATTTTAAGTGAGTGGAGAAATGAAATGGTTAGCTGGATTATTCAAGCCTCAAATGCTATTTCACTTTAAGTTCTGCAGATACATATTGCTTCTTGTAGTACTTTCCTGATGTTCCTTCAGGTCTTCGTCTTTTCTGAGACGTATGTAATTGCTGGTAATTTGAGCCCTCTAGTGCTTTGCCTGTGTCTCTACTGTAGTAATGATGCCATCTCAGTGTGGTTGTACCTGTCTGCCTCTGGGACTATAATTGTTTGTGATAACCTTGTAGAAAGAGACAACATGTTGCATTCTCATTTTTTTGTTTTCCCAGTGCCTAGTACCCAGCAGATGTTCAACAAATGCTTTGAGAATTTACTCTAATTATCCTTTGATTTTATGTTTCACATTGTTGAGAAGCTCTATGTATCTTACTTGGTCAATCAAAACCCACAAGCATCTACTACAAGTTTATTCCATTAGCCTGTCTGGCCTTCTAAAGACAGAGCTTACTGTATGCTCTTGATGACCTTTTTTCTGATTTACTTTCAGTCTTGAGCACTAACCCATCTGCTTTCCCTCAAGATGAGCAAGGAAACAGGGCTGTCATAGGGAGGATTTGGGGGTCATGCCCAGGTGTGGGCAGCCTGGTGTAAAGCATCCTGGGAGCTGCCTATATTCCACAGTGGATGTGAGTGTAATGCCATGAAGAAAGATATCAGCAGCCTAGAAGGAGGAGAGGGACCGGGGCTATTTGAACTACACTGGTAAAGAGGGAAAGTGCATGGTGGTGGGCGGTTTGCAGATGGCAGAGGAGAGGAGATAGAGCTCTGAACTGAATGGCCACGAGAATCTCAATCTCAGAAGCATTTTGAACACGAAGTTTCTGGTAGCACATAGTGCCTGTGTTGCAGGGTTACCCAAGTGCGAGAGAGGTGGGGAGGAAAGGAAAAGAACCTACTGAGAGGCCAGGAGACAAAAGCAGAGTGACTTGAAGTACTTTTAGGGCGGCTCTACTGGCAAGAGAGTTAAGAAGTGTCTTGCAGCAGTGACTGGTGCCTTATAGTTAAAATCCTTATGAATAGGATATTTTTTTTCTCCTAAAACAGTTCCTGCTGTCCTAGCCCTTCTGTGGTTAGGCTAGCCTGAGGCATACTAACTTAGTTAAAATATTTCTAGCATTAGAAACAATGCCTTGGGGTTTACTTGATACAGTGTTGCAATTCAAACCTGATTCAGGTTTTTTTTTTTTTTCCTTACATTTGGCATCTTCCAGCTGTATAAATGGTGAAATGAGGAGGCTGACCATAACCTTAATTCCCCTGTGAAATCAAGATCGAGTTTTCAATACATTAAAAACAATCCAAGACTTGGCTTCTTCTGAGAATTGTAATCATGTGCAGAGAAGTCATAAGTGGTTGTTAATGAGAATGTAAAACGGTAATGTTAGGTGTTTTTGATCAGAAAGGTGTATTCAGACCATTTCCTGGGGATATGAATAATCCTGATGGATTTCAGAGTGCAAATCATGACATTACTTTTAGGACATGGCCAAGGATGAAGATACATCATGGAAGCATTATGCCACTGACAGAAAATGTTAAGATATTTCATGGCTCTTGGCCCAGTTCAAAAAATCGGCCGGCATTTTTCTTTTTTCAGGAACTGCTCAATACCAAATGATTCTCCAGCTAATTGGAGAACCAAGGGTATCAAAGCACCCAGTTCCTGCTGCCCACACCTACCTTACTCTTTGGGATCAAATGATTAAAGCCAGGAAAAATGCATGATTACTCCAAAACAGCTATAAAGGGAACTGTTTAATGTTCGTTTTCCATTATAGAAAAATGAGAGGATAAGTAAGAATAAAGAAGTAATGAATTTTCAGAAAGGAATTAAGAGAAAAAGGATACAGGAATATCAAATACATAGGCTTGCACAAGTCACAATGGGTTTACATTATGTAAAATAAATGTGAAGACTTGGGTTTATGTAGATTGGTGAAAAAGATAGCAGTGGAGTGGTACCATTGAGAAGGATTTTATTGGCGTTGAACGTGAGGGATGTGGAACCAAGAGGAACAAGTATCATATGAATTTGACAGGCATGGGGCAAAGGAGGAAGGCTTCCCCTCTATTTTTTGAAGCTTCCCTGAAAATGACCTTACAATGGGCAGATTAATAGAAAAGGCATACAGCTTATTCAATGTGCACAGGGGGAAAAATCACAGGAATTACAGGGAAGTGATCACTCAATAACCCAATGGGGTCCAGATTTATTTACCCTTCTTCATAGGGAAAGGTGAGATGGGGAGGATATGGCAATTTCAAGAGCAGTAAATAATTTTTAGGGAGAGTCAATGAGCCAAATGCCCAGACAAGGATTGGTAAATAATTATTTTTGTGGATTAAACAGACAATACTTTGGGACAAAGTTCACCTGGGCTCTAGGAGTGGTGTTTAAGTTTTAGTCTCTTCCTCTATGATATGAATTTAATCTTCTCTGATTAATGAAATTTTAGGGAGGGGATCAAAGCTAATTGCATTTCTCATTGGTGGGTCTAGTTTCCAGGTAGATAAGGGAACTTCAGAGAACAGCTTCATCCAGTGCTTTTGGAGAGAAAGAATCAGAGACAGGAGCAGGGTTGGTCAGAGAGCCCCTGAGGCTGCTGCTTTAATTCAGTATGTCAGAGTGCCATATTTCAGGGTATTGTTTGCTGAGCCCCAACGCAGGCAAGAGGATTCCTTAACCCTGTGGACTTGCAGACACCTTTCAAAAATTATGGAAGAGGAATGTTGAAAATAGTTGGGAGGAGATTCATTCATTCACTCATTCAGCAAATGTGTATGAAATGCTTTCCGTATGTCAGGCATAGTACTAAAAACACAAATAAGACATCGCACCTAAACTCAGGGGACTTAGGATTTAGAAGAAAGAAGGGAATCATAGGTGAATAAGGCAGTTAAGGGGAACAGATGAATAAGGGCAGTTAAGGGGAACAGTAAGATGGGGACACAAAGGAGATGGAAAAGAATAACTCAGGTTCTCTTTGTGAATTGGAATCATATTTGCTGTAGCTCCTTGTTTAATTTTATAAGAACGTGTCTGGTTTTCTATTCACATGGCACACACATGTGTTTTATCACTTTGTCACTGAGTAACAAAGATCATTTTATACAAAATAATGTAAGACTTCAAAGAACAACGCAAATAGATGAATAATGATGGTGTAGAATTTCTATGTTTAGCTCTTATATATTTGACATATGGTTACCTGAAGTTACTTAGAAAAACCTACATCAGAAAAACAAATGTAATTTATTCTGCAGTGTCATTATATGATAAATGCATAAGAAATCTGGTTAGAGAAATGTTTGCCGATGAAGTGCAAAGTCTTCTATATTAATATATCCTCATTTATTACTTATTGTATTTGGGGATGAGAATGAAGAGCAAGGGCTTTAATTACTTTTGTAAATACTATAAAATGAGAAGATATTCCAAATTACCTAGAGTCACATAATTTGTCATTGACTGATTAATAGTTCAGACCTGGCCATCTGATTCCAAAGCCAAACTACTAATTGGATCTTTCTACTCTGTGACCTTTGTAAAGTCAAGACCTGTGTAGTAGCCATACTTTTAAGGTGCTTCAAATCTTCTGTCCAACATGACAAAGTTTAAATACAGAGACATGTTCATCCCTGATTTTCTCACAACATGCAGCAGTCTTTGCATTGTTCAGGGCATAATCAATATTTTTCAACGTGAATTCATGCTGATGTCAAGTGGAGGTGAATCTTAATTGGTAGATGTTCCTCTTCCCGTCTTGGCCCGTTGTGCCTTAGTGTTCCATTTTTCTCTACCTGGGAGTATCTAGAATTATGTGGCAATATTGAGAGAACCTTAGGAAAATCAATCAAATAAACAAACTCAGATCCAAACATTTAGGCTGAACGTTTTTAAGATTTACTAAATCATGTCTCCAAATCTCTTCTCCTAGTGAAAGATAGCTGAAGAATAGACAGAAGTGGCTGTTCTCCCATGAAGGGGAACCCACTCTACTCCAAAGGCTGGCATTCAAGAAAGGAGTGCTTTTTCCAAGAGTGCAGGGCTCCAGGGAAGACCATGAACATTCTACCCATAGTGCCATACTTAGGATCCCAGTCACAGGATGGTGGAGGAAGCCGCCACCCATCCTCTCTAGTTCAGTCTTCTGAGCGGTGCAAGGAAATCTTCCAGACCTACACCTTGCTAGGTCATTGCTAGCCGCTGCTGGACTCTTTTGCAGTGAAAAGGAACTCTCTCTCACTATGCAGCTGCCTCCTTTCTTTTTCTTCATGTTGATTCAAAGCCAGGATCCTTATAATGTGCTACCTGTGTTCTGCGAGGCCACCCGGACATTCTACCCCTGTAAACCATGTGGGATGGACTTGAGACTTCTTTTTCCTACAGATGAATATTTCAGATATTTTCAGACAAGATGATTAAGTCATTTTCTAGTTTGTCTTTTCCAGACAAGCAGCCCTAGTTATATGACATGCGCAACTCTGAACGCTTCCCCTTGGAATTGGGTGCCCGGCACTGAGGGTGGCAATTTAGTGAGATATGATCTGAAGACAGTGGGAGTCTAATTTTTAAACCTAAAATTGCATTAATTGAATAGTTGTAATTTGAAATGTCTGAATATATTGGAAAAGTAGTTCCTAAATTAGGGGAATGAGTTCTTTGGAGGTCACAGAGACAGGCAAGAGCCTAGAATTTTTTAACTGTAACTCATATTCTGTCCAGGAATCACCTTGCTGAATGTCTTGTTAATGATAGGTTGGCATGCCGCTAGCAGTCTCAGTCACTCTAAAAATTAGTATTGGTAAAGCTATTTTAACACTTCAAAAGAAAAGTGATTGCAGAATATTATTATTTTATGGCTACAATCGATAAACTGGTGGGCATTTTCTCTCTGTGGTTTCTGATTTCTCTGAAATCCCATGAGAATAAAGAATCTCTCAGGTGATCAAATCTTCAATTTTTTCTTTATTGCCATAGCAACTAAGTCTGTTTTTACTGCTCAAATTAGTTAATCAATTGTAGTCTCTGATTTATGCTGTTTGACAGCAGCCATCTCTGAAGATTTCTGGCTCTTTGTTCTTCTTTGGCTAATAAGTGCCCCTATTAGAAGACAGTACTCCCACATGTAATATACACTGAATTATCTGAAGGACTCCTTCAGCTTGTGAGTCTGAGATTTCACTGCAGTATAATTAACTTGAATAACAGTTAAGGCCATGTTTTCCCCCATTGTATGTTATTGATTAAGGAGTGAAATAAGTACACAATTCCCAGTTCTCTGGAATAGGTCATATACTTTATTTCTGTAGTAACCAAATGTTCAAAATGCAAGTCAAGACATTAGGTCAGACAAAAAAAAAAAAAAGACTGCTTTTCCCCCAATAGTTAAATTTATTTACATTGAGCCTTTCAAATGTTATAAAAATAAAAGCATATTTACTACACTGTTAGTTAATAGACTTCATGGAATAGAATAAAAGAACTGCAGATTTGAGCTTCTCAAAATTTTTTTGTAGTGGACTGGTATTAACATATGTTTTTTACACATTTTCTCCCATAGAGAGTTAACTACTGTGGTTCATTCCAAATTACATCTTAATTGTCTTTAGTAACTATTCATTTTATGTGTTTATCTTCAGTTTCATTTGATTTCCTTCTCTGTTTAGCTATTTTCACTTTGTTGGTCCGGGTCAAATGTGAAATGATTATCCTTTGCTGTTTTATATAGGATCTGTTTCCATCAGCCCCTCAATTTATTGATTTGTATCAAAATTATCATTGGAAAGATTTAATTGGCCCCCAAATATCACTTCTAGTGTTATATAATCCACCCATCCTCATGGAGTTTCTATGCTGTACTGGAGACTTTTTCAGCACATCACTCTTTTGAGTCCTAATTCATGGACTGTTTAATTGCTGAGCTTATGAAAAAGAAATGTAAGTCACAGACCTACTTGAAAACTCACCTTTTGAGTGCCTCCTTAGTTTACAATGCCCTCCGTGCCTTGCATATTTTACTTATGTAGAATGTATGAGTTATGGCTCCAGATTTCAATTCTGGCATAGCCTTGTCAACAGCAACACAAGGGCTACCTCTGTATAATAAGGGCCTTCATTTCTAATCAGCATCAATATATTAGGTTTGCTCAATTTGCATATCTAGAAACCTATAGCCAGGTGGGCAGGAATAGCAGACTGTCTGCAGTGTGTCATGTTTGCAGTCTACAAATCAGGGCTTGTTAACTTGCGTGCAACCAATTATAGCATGAGGGTGCTGCAACATAATCCTCAGTAAATCAATTACTGCAAGAGAATTCCTCACTATAAAGAATGAAAACTATGAGATTTCATACCTCCCTGCCCTTTTCTCTCCTAACTTACCTAATTGAAAGTCTGTGGCTGAAATATTCAGACTTTTCTCATCCAGCCGTAGAGCTTCTTCACCTACAGTGGGACTCATGGACTGTCGGAGGCATCTACCTGGAGATTAAGGTACCTTAATCTTTAGCCCTACCTCGAATAAATCTTTGTATGCAAGATATGTGTTAATAGGAAAGTTGGAATAGATTATTTTATATTGGATATTCTTTTGTTATGCTGAATAGTTTTATAATCAGTATTATTCTTCTAAGACTACCACTGATCAGTTTTTAATAATTATATAAAAACTAGTAGAATAAACACAATAAGATTCACTGTAGAGTTTGGCTATACCTTTCTCCACCTCAGTTTTCACAGTGTATAAATTAACAATGAACAAAATGGTTTCATGATTGGGGAGAAGTTGTAGGGTTGATGGTAGGGGAAATTGAGTCATACAGGGTTGAAATAATTTGACCAGACTCATACCAAACATATAAATGAAGGGAGGGCCATGAGCATTTGCTAGTTGATTCTGTACTCTTGCCATGGCCCAGAATATTTCCAACTGTCTTTCAATCTGGGCTGACAATAGTGATGAAGCCCATTTCCTGTCTCTGCCAGAGATCGCCCTATGGGTGAGGTAGAGGAAGACTCCAGCCATGTGGTTCCCTTGGGATGCTGGTTTTCCTTGGGAGCTGCTTTTCTTTCCTGAACATGTTCATGGCACCCTTATTGGAGAACTGGAAAGCATGAGTTTGTATAATTACAGCCTGGTTTGACTAAACCTTTTCCTTGAAGTTAACCATGGTAGCACCCCCAGCCCCATCCTGAGGAATGAATCCAAGCTTCTCAGGGGCAATTTTCACCTTGTTCCCACAAAACTTAAATTCCTGAGGCTTTTTGAGGGTCACAATAACATAGGAAAGGACATCACTGGAACTTGGAATCACGCAGACTTGAATTTGATTCTTGCCTGTGCCATGTACTGCTATGGGACTTGCCTGCCTTTGTTTTCTTATCTGTAAAACAGAGACAGGAATGTCCACTGCCCACTTCACAGAGTGAGAGGGTAATGAAAAGCACGTAGCCTGGTCTGTGGCATGTATTTGTTGCTTAATACAGGTTTGTGTACTTTCCTTAAAAGCCCTTGAATGATATATAACATTATAGGGATAGGATAACAGAGTTTGGACACATTTGTAGAAGGAAATGACTTTAAACATCTTGACAATTACTAGAGAGATTATTTGCAGTTTGCTAACATTTCCTAAAACTGTGGTGTGTGAGATACAGTAACACACACATTTTTTTTTTTTATACTTTAGGTTCTAGGGTACATGTGCGCAACGTGCAGGTTTGTTACATATGTATACATGTGCCATGTTGGTGTGCTGCACCCATTAACTCGTCATTTACATTAGGTATATCTCCTAATGCTATCCCTCCCCCCTCCCCCCTTCCCCCACCCCCCACCCTTCCCCCACCCCCCACCCCCCTCTCCCCACCCCCCACCCCCCTCCCCCCACCCCCCACCCCCCGCCCCCCACCCCCCACCCCCCGCCCCCCACACACATTTTTTTTAAAAGGCAACCAAAGCAAAGGAATTTTAACTAACTGTAGTCTATCAAGGCAGCATGGTTTTGAAGGATCAAGGCTTGACTAACAATTCTCGTGGTGACATTTTGATAAATAAATCCTTAGGGGAGTGTTTCTGAGGGTTGAACCGCCTCTTCTTCTTCTAAAGGTGTTGTTAGCAGTGTCATCCCCAGCCTTTCTGAAGAGAGACCTGATAAGAGAAAGGGAATTAGTTGCCAAGTGTCTGCTCTGTCCATAAAGAGTTAGAGAATTCGTAGTTCAGTGAGAGGAGACTGGAGCCTGTCGGAGGCAGGAGACCCAGTAGAGTCAGCCCCATCTCTGCTAAGCACTGCCCCAAGATGAGAGCTGACTTTGAAACATTCCCAGGTGACAGACTCAGCCACAGGGCAATTTATTTTAAAGTGAATCCTAGTCTACTCTTCTGTCTTTGTTGTGAGAGATTTCTAACCCTAAAGAATTCAGGAATTAAAAAAATAGTGAGACTTGATGTCATGGCAAATGCCTGAAGTAGGCTCATATTTAGGGAAGAAGAAGTTCCAATGGGATGTACCAATGTTTGCTGGGCTGAGACTGTTTAATGCAAATACTTTAGCAGCAGGTTTCTGGGTAGATTTTTATTTTGACTTTCCCAGCTGTCCCTTCACCTTCACCCTTTTTGCTCCCCTTCCCCAGGTATAACTAGTTAAAGGTCATGGTTTTTTTTCCTTTTGGACATAGACTAGCCTTAGCATCTCTGAATATAAATCATCTTTGATAATGTCTCAACTGACAGGAGAAACTTGCTTAAGGGATGATGACTTGTGATGATGTTAAAGTTCTCTGGTTTGTCTGTGGACTATGGAACTAGACTCCTCCCCTACCTACCTGCCCTTGTGAATGTAGCAGTAAACATTATACAGATAGTGCTTATACTCTGCTGGTGGGAATGGAAATTAGTTCAGCCACTGTGGAAAGCAGTTTGGAGATTTCTCAAAGAGCATGAAACAGAATTACCATTTGACCCAGCAATCCCATTACTGCGTATCTACCCAAAGGAATATAAATCATTCTGCTAAAAAGACACATGCACACGTGTGTTCATCACAGTACTATTCACAATAGCAAAGACATACACTCAACCTAAATGCCCATCAGTGGTACCCTAGATAAAGAAAATGTGGTACATATACACCATGGAATCCCACGCAGCTGTACAAAGCACAAGATCATGTCCTTTGCAGCAACATGGATGGACCTGGAGACCATCATCCTAAGCGAATTAATATAAGAACAGAAAACCCAAATACTGAATGTTCTGACCTCTAAGAGAGAGCTAAACATTGAGTAAATATGGACACAAAGAGGGGAACAATAGATGCTTAGGCCTAATTGACAGTGGAGGGTAGTAGGAGGGTGAGGATTGAAAAACTTCCTATCAGGTATTATTCTTATCACCTGGGTGACAAAGTAACCTGTATACCAAACTCCCATGACATGTAATTTACCCATGTAACAAACCTGCACATACACCCCCTGAACCTAAAATAAAAGTTGGAAAGGGAGAAAAAAAAACCATGCACAGATGAGAGGACGTCTTATTTTAAAGCACTGGCAGAAACAGAGCAAGTCTTTTCTCCCTATTAATATTTTCAAAGAGCAAAAGAAATGTCTGCTTCAAGGGAGCTAGTTAATGCCTATGTAGAGCATCTGTTAGGAGTTCAAGTCATTAAGGAACGTGACTCTCAAAATAGCCAACACTGTTTGCTTTTGTTTTGCCATCAAATGATGTTTATTAAGTATGCACACATGTTGTTCTGGATTCTGTACCAAGTAACTTGAAAGAACCCACGATTGTTCTTTAGGAAATCATCAGAATTGCTGAGAGAGAGATGCTGTGAATCCTGGGCCAGCTGCCTGTTTGAATTGTTTTCTGTTCTCTCATGAGCTTAAACCAATGCTCACGTTGTGTCAAAAGCCAGCACCTTTAATATTTCCACCGTGGTTCTTGCTGTGTTGCCTCTTTAGACTAAGGAAAGGATTGACGTTCTTATTAAGTAATTTGATCAGAGCTCTTTTAATTAACTTACTTTAGGTAATAGACCATTGTATTCTTGAACCTTAACTTGTATTAAGGTGGATATGAGCTTTGCTCTTTCTTGAGACTGTCATGTTTTATGGGTTGTATCAAGTAAACTACTAAGCATCCTGTGGTGTGAGCTTTTGGTTGAGACACCTTCTAATTCACGGAGATCAGTTAGTCATAGCATGAGTAGAGAAATTTCTGTAGATATTCAAGGCATTAATTGAATTTTGTGAAGTAAGTTAAGAAGAGGAGGGATTAAGATACAAAGATATATACCATTTTTTTTAAAGAAAAGATTCTCTTATTCCACATTCTTTGTAATAATTGTGGAAATCTAGAAGAGTTGGTAAGGTATGCTGATATGTCAACACCAGTTAGGATATTTTCAAACCTATTTTTAGTGATTTCTTACACATCAAAATCCCTGCTAAAATGAGGCACATTTTTCTGAAGGTGTTTATGTTTTAGGTTGCTGGAGTTTTTGTTGTTGCCACAAATGATTATCCTTAAGTTGACATGATCATGTTTATAGCTTCAACTTTGCGGGACCCTCAGGCCGGCTTGTCAGGCTGAGTTTTAAAATTCCAAACTCAACTGTGAAGACGTGACATTAGGGAATGGGGAGATAAATAAAAGTATATAACTAAGAAAAATATTGTATCCCAAAGGTTTAAATTCCCATTGGAAGGAAAGTCTTGCTTTCAAGGACTAATATTGGAGGACAGAACAGTCAATCGTTGTTTCTGCTTAATGTTAAAGCATTGAAAATTACTGATGAGGCCGGGCGCGGTGGTTCAAGCCTGTAATCCCAGCACTTTGGGAGGCCGAGACGGGCGGATCACGAGGTCAGGAGATCGAGACCATCCTGGCTAACGCGGTGAAACCCCGTCTCTATTAAAAAAAATACAAAAAACTAGCCGGGCGCAGTGGCGGGCGCCTGTAGTCCCAGCTACTCGGGAGGCTGAGGCAGGAGAATGGCGTAAACCCGGGAGGCGGAGCTTGCAGTGAGCTGAGATCCGGCCACTGCACTCCAGCCTGGGCGACAGAGCCAGACTCCGTCTCAAAAAAGAAAAAAAGAAAATTACTGATGAATCAGCTACCTTCCAGCCAGCCCAGATCCTGAGCAGGGTGGAACCCCTTGTGGCTTTGTGTCCCTGGCAACTGGCACAGGGATCAGCCTTCAGCATGTTCGCAGGTTTGTTGGAAGGGAGAAAAAGAAGGGAAGGAGAGAGAAAGGAAAAAGCATGAAATCGAATTAAGGAAAGGAAGGAAAACAGGAAAGAGTAAGGGAGAAAAAAAAGGGAGTGAACTAAATGGAACTGGAAAACTGGTTTGTTAACACACATACACAGTGCGTGCACACACACACACACACACACACACACACACATTAAGGAACTTGTCCAGCTGTTACTGACAGACCTGGAACCAGAACACAAGCAGGTCTTTACAATCTATCTCCCTCTTGTCCCTGTGCTTCATAGTGGGAAGTCATTTCATGGGCATTTTGAAAGCCTTGAAGAGAATTATTAAAATGTATAAATTAAAAGTCCTTGGAAGGGAAACCATGCCTTAAATTGAGTTATTTACATTTAAGAGAGCCAAGTAAGATTTTAAAAGGCCCCAGGAAGGATACATTTCATAGAAGGAAAAAAAGTGTGTTGGAAACATCTGGAAAGTAATTCTTCAAGTTATTTCTTTGGTGTTTCCTTACAATATTTTAATTTTACAACAAAATAATATATTGACAGTCTCATATCTCATGTTCCCATCCAAATGTGGACTTCCTAACCCTCCTTTTTTTTTCTTTCCTCATTTGTAGTTACTTTTTCTCTCTCCACCCATTGTACCTGGTGTCTAACTCTGCTTGCCTTTTTTTTTTTTTTTTTTTTTTGAGACAGGGTATTGCTGTGTTGCCCAGGCTGGAGTGCAGTGGCACAGTCACGGCTCACTGCAGCCTCTCATGGCCTCAGGTGATCCTCCCATCTCAGCCTCTCTAGTAGCTGCAACTACACATGCAGGCCACCACGCCTGGCTAATTTTTTTGTATTTTTTGTAGAGAAGGAGTTTTGCCATGTAGCCCAGGCTGATCTTGAACTTCTGACCTCAAGTGATCCACCCACCTCAGCCTCCCAAAGTGCTGGGATTACAGGCATGAGCCACCATGCTCAGCTTGCTTGCTTTCATTGACCTCAACATTCTTTCTCACATCTCTTGTTTTCCTAGGTGTGTATCCATTTCTCTGTTTGTTCTTCCTCTGTTTTTCCCATAACCTCTTTTCTCAGCCGGTACTTTTCCACTGTTTTGCTTTGTTTTGTTTTGTTTTGTTTTTTGGTCAGCTGTTCTTTCTCTTGGTTGGCATTCCTCTCTCATTTTCCTCTTTAGCTCTCTTTCTTCCATTCTTTACCCCTCCCATCCTTTTCTCTCCCCTTCTTCAAGGTTTACTAATGGCAAACTCTCATTGGAAATCTGTCAGAGGATGAAGCTATTTCTCCGTTATGTAATTCAATGTACCCAGAATCAGCTGTTATTATTGTCTTACAGGTAATAACATTTTCCCAAAAATATAATAAAAGCTCCTGGATGATATTCATAGTGGGGAAAGGTAGTTTCTTTGGGCTGGACTTGACATTTTAGGATCTGGATTTCTGATCATTCTTTTCTCAAAATCTTGATTTCACTGTGTTACTCTGTGGCCATTTTCTATGTTCTTTTCTATACGAATAGGCAGTGGACAAATAGAAACATTTATGTAATTTTTACTTTTATTTATTATTAAGGTATTATTTTATACAATACAATTCATCTATTTTAAGGGTGTGGACTGAGGAATTTTGGCTATTCAGTTGTTTAGCCACTACCACTATCAAGATATACAACAGTTTCCTCACCTTAAAAAGTCACCAAGTCACCTTCTGCCTTTACCATATACCTGATTTTTGTCACTGTGGTTTTGTCTTTGTGCAAACAGGAATAGATTGCAGAGTTCATATGGTAAATGTACCTTTAATATTATAAGAAATTGCCATACTGCTTTCCCAAGTACCTGTACGATTTTGCATTTTTACTAGCAATGTATGAGAGATCTACTTGCTCCACATCCTTTCCAGCACTTGATATTGTGAGCCTTTCAAACTATAGCTAATCTAGTAGGTGTGTAGTGATATCTCATTGTGATTTCAATTCACATTTCCCTAATAACTAGTGATGTTGAACTTCTTTTCATTTATTTATTGCCCATTTATATTCCTTCTTTTGTGCAGTTTCTGTTCAAATCTTTTGCTCATTTTTAGATTGTCTTCTTGAATTGTAAGGGTTCTTTGTATATTGTAGATACAAGCTATTTGTTAGACATACGTTTTGCAAAAATTTTCTCCTAGTATGTTGCTCGTATTTTTGTTTACTTAACTGTGTTTTTTCAAATATCAGATTTTTCATTTTGATAAATCCATTTTATCATTCTTTTATAATTTGTGCTTAAGAAATCTTTGTCTAATTCAGCTGAGCACTATGGCTCATGTCTGTAATCCCAGCACTTTTGGAGGCCAAGGCTGGAGGATCACTTGAGGTCAGGATCCTCAACTAGCCTGGCCAGCATGGTGAAACCCCACCTCTACTAAAAATACAAAAAAAATTAGCCAGGCTTGGTGGCTCATGCCTATAGTCCCAGCTACCTGGGAGGCTGAGGCAGGAGAATGGCTTGAACCCGGGAGGCAGAGGTTATAGTGAGCTGAGATCGTGCCATTGCACTCCAGCCTGGGCAATAGAGCAAGACTCTGTCTCAAGAAAAAAAAAAAAAAAGAAATCTTTGTCTAATTCAATATCACTAATATTTTTTCCTGTGTTTTCTTCTAACATTTTAGCTCTTATGTTGAGATTCATAATTCATTTAAACTTAATTTTTGAATACAGTCTGAGGTTCTTTTGTTTTGTTTTGTATTTTTCCATACAGATATCTAGCTGATCCAGCACCATTTGTGGAAAAGTCTATCTCTTCTCTCATTAAATTTCCTTGGCGTCTTTGTCAAAAATCTGTTAGTATGGTGAATTACATTAATTGCCTTGCATTACTGGGATAAACCCCACTTGGTCGTAATATATTGTCCTAATTATATGTTGTTGCATTCAATATATTAATATTTTGTAAATAATTTTTTTTGGTTTAATTTCCTTCAAGCCAGAAATACATTGATCTCTAGACTTTTCCCAATTTATCAAAAGTGAAAATCTGTATTTCTGCTAATATCAGCCTTTTACAGATTTGAGAGTAAAATCAAATCCTTGAATAGTTATTTTCTAAACAATCCTCTGAAGTTTGAAAGAGAAAATATATTTATCTCCAAAAGACTCAATTTTTTGCCAGTCTGCAGATTATCCCCAGGAAGATGTGGCTCAGATTGGTTAATAGGCACTTTTAAGAAACTGACACTTGTCTAGATGTGAGTCCAAATAAGTTAGCAATGACTTTTGCCCTCAGGAAGATTGTGTCCTTCTCTTGCTTGCTACTAGATTGTTTCTATTTCCTTGTTAACTACTCTGAGCAACACATTCCAGCTCTTATCACTTCCAGCCTCTGGCAGTCAAAAATCTAAGAGTCAATATATTTGTGTCCTGTTTGGATGACAATGATATGGATTTGAAGTAAATGTATGTGTTTCCATATTCGTAACATGGTTCATCCGAAATTTAATCAAATTTCTGATTTTTTAATTTGTTTCTTATGTGATTTGTTCATTTAAACAACATAGGCTGTGCGACTTTAATGTGGTTAGAAAAAACAGCTTCTCTTTCGCTGCTGTCTGACGTGGTAATCTTATTTGCCTCTGATGACTGGAGCAGATGAAGTAATCGCTTCACAGCATTTGATAAATACATTACATTGACTGTGAGAAGCAACCAGAGACTCGAAAGCCTTGTTCCCTAGTGAAATAAAATCAGGTTATTGTCCTCATAAGCCATTTCTCTTCCTTAGGCTTCTGAGAGGGAGTCACTGGTGCTGTGCTAAGCATGTCTACTCTCTCTAGAACTAATGAAACTCTTGGCAGTTTGGAATTAAGGTCGTTATTTTTGACAAAATGGAAAATTTGATTTGGTATTCAAATGATTTAGGTATTTTTTACACTAAAAATATTGATGGTATGTGGAAGCAAAGCCACACCTTTTCTCCTTTGATGGGAGCAGTGTGTATCTTTATATTCCATTATTTCAGAGCATGCTGTGAAATTTCAACTTTTTCACTCCCTGTGTTCTTCCATGACTAACGCAGTTTGCAGCTCAGGGTGAAGGGCTGCCACTGGCCCAGCTGTAGCTGCTTTAGGGAGAGTGTTCTGTGTCCTCTGGGTGCCCAGGACATTTTGTTAAATGATTTAAACATGAAACAGCTGAAACCACTTGACTTGGTTTTTTGGAGGGGAGTTGGGGGCTTCTAAACAACAAAACTAACTTTCTCACTATTCTGGAGACTGGGAAGCCCATGACCCATGTCCAAGCAGATTTAGTGTCTGGTGAGGGCCCATTTTCTGATTCAAAGATGGCTTCTTCTCCCTGTCGCCTCACAGGGTGGAAGGGCACTTGACTTTTATTGACAGAATCTCCAAAGTGAAAATAATAAAAGTAAAAAAGTGAAGGACACTCTACAGTCTACAATAATATAGTAACAACATTTATTTTTCCAGATGAGTTTAAAATGTCAGCAATTATATGCATTGTGACCTGTTGGATGAAAATATTGTATCCCCGCTCCTTAAACGTATCAGTAGGAAGACAAAAGTGATAATTTGTGTAGTAATAAATTCATTCTGTCCACAAAAGGCAGCTCTTTAAAGCACTAATGATAATTCAGTGGTACTAAAATGGAATTACTGAAAGACCTAAGTACCAAAACTGAATCCAGCTCTTACCCAGGCATCCTTTGATTGCAACTCTTAAGGAAATGTTAGAGAGAAGAAATTGGAGTGTCACCGACCCAGAAGATCAAACGGTGTTGGATTGTATTTTAAAGTATTAACTACAGGTTTTGATCATCTTAGTTTCATTTTTCTGGATTATTAACCTGTCCTATAGAAATATAATACTTTATAATGAGACAAATTAGAAGATTATACTGATAGTTTGAGATCTAATATTCCTTAAATTCTCCATTTTTCTTGAGAATCAGAGATCAGCTCTTGATTATCCCCAGGGATGAAGGGAAACTGGGTTGGACCATCCAAAGCAATCAATAATTCTGAAATCAATTGCATTTGCCTAGGGAATGCAATAAAAGAACTCAATTGAAGTGTATCTTAGGAAGTCCATGTATACACTCAAAACCCCTGGGCCTGACCTTGACTTTGGCCTTATCCCTTTGCTCTTAGGTGGCTGATGGGCTAGAACTGTATTGAAGAGAACGTTAGATTCTTCTTTTCCTTAACCATATCACACACGACTTGCTTGTTGAATTCTTCCTCCAGTCATGATACACATTGCAGTAATTTGTCTGTCTTGTTCAACTCACACCCATGCTGTTGAGTTAAAGAACGAATGAATGGACTACCTGCCCAGGGAAGGCAAGGGACTCACTTCATACCAGGTAGCTAGTCATGAGATAGAAGTAGAAACACTCCCTTACCAACGGCGTGGCCTGATTTTCACTTAGCTGCTGCTTCTATCAGTCTGGATTCCTTAGCTGGAGTACTAATGCTTGCCTTGCCAGTGTTGAATATTTTAATGAAATTTAAGTGAGATAATCAAGGTAAGTTGTTTTTTTTTAAATTTAAACATTATAAAAAACATGACACATAAAGTATTTTACTTGCTTTTTGAGATTAAGGGTTCTCTATTTTTAGGCAAAAGGTACTGCATGAGTTAAATGCCCATCATTATATACTTCAAGGCTACTCGTAATGGAAATACTGCATAAACCTAAAATTGATATAGCTTAATTCGTCCTTCTTAATTTGCCTGATGCTACCTTTTATTTTTTTTTTTTTTGCTCTAATGTAAATTCAGTGAAATGTTAGATATTTTATTTGAGTAAACGAGGCTTATTTTAAGCCATAACTGCGATGCCATCACTTAAATGTAGTTCTTCAAGTAAAGCCAGTGAAAATGTATTCTATTAGGTGGAAGAATGACCTCAACTCTCAGGGTAAGGCCAAAAAAAGAACGGCCTTGTGTGTTCTTCTGCCTGCTATATGCAGGTGAGTGAAGTCAGCAGGCTTCTCTCTATCCCAAGTGTTCATAAAAAGCTTTTGAAAGGTTAGGATTCCAGGGAGGCCTCTTTGTTCCTGGCATCTCAGTGTATTCCAGGCTGCTTCTGGCACAAGTAGCAACAAGGTCACTATCTCTGGGGGAAGGAAACTGAGACAGATGGACAAAACCAGAGGATGGTACGGAACTATAGAGAACAGAGCCAGCTAAGCAAGAGGAGAGCATTATAAAGAGAAATGGACTAGGATGCCCTGTTTTTAAATGGAGTGGCTGTCCCGGTAATACTATCAATGGATATGTCTGTTTTTCACATCTAAATTTATGCATTGGCCATTATTCTTGCGGCTCTTCCTTTAGCTTGAATTACAGTCTTCAGCATCTTAATTGCGGTGTTTGAATGAGGCAGCAGAAGAGGAATGTGTGTGAGACGCCCGGTGTCTGGGTATCATCATAATGAGCCTAGCAGAGCCCTGCACAAAGTCCTCCTGTCACCTCACACTCCATGTGAGACAGCACTGGGATCTGTGAAGAAAGGGAGGAGCGTCTCCCTACTGCTGCACTTTACATTTTTAAGACATTATCATAATATAGGAAATTGTCGTTTTACATTTGCATTCACCGAAATGTATGACCCCCCCCTCCTCCCTTTCTCAGAAGTTTCTAAGTTGAAGGCTGTTATTTCTGAATTTGGTGATTTGTATCAAAACCTGCGCTAACTGGCTTAGTATGTAAGAGTTTCTCTTTGAAGGGCAAACATTTCAAATATTGAGTCCTCTTAGTACTCCATAATCTGGACTGGCAGAAGATTGTTTTTCAGTGCCATGTGCTGTGTTGATTTTCTTTTACTGTGAAGCCTTGTCTGGATTAAACCTGTGTCCTGTGGATTGCTTCACTTCCCTCTGCAGCCCGGTGGGGAGTGGGACCAGCTGGTGTAATTCTGTTGACCTCATTTAAACTCTCTGTTATATACTCTTTTTTTTTTTTAACCTTGATGTATCTTTACATAACAAATTGTCTATAGAAAGTTTTTGTTCCTTTAAAGTATGGGGTTCCTCTTGGGGCTTCATGAAGATCATATTCATTCATTTCATGGCCCTGGTCCAAAAGTAGTTTTTAAGCTCATCTTATGCACGTGCATGCGGACATACACGCACACACACACATATTTCCTGTAGTTTTACACTTCTGCTTTCTATAGTTTTATTGCTATGCTTAGATAGAATTTTTCTCACAATATTTTACAGAAATTACTTGAATATATACTAGAATCTTTAGATCTTTAGGAATATTAGTAAAGGATGTAACTTGATAACGCTTTTAAAAAGACCAGGAAAGGAGAATCTATTTGGCTCAACCTACTTTATGAGACTTATTAAAAAGAAAATATTAACAGTAGAGACATATGCTGATAGGACATGTAAGGAATTAAACTATCATTGTAAGACCATGCTTTGTTATAAACAGCTTTTTATGTACTTTGCAAATGTACTACTTTTATCTTCTGAATAACATACATTTGAGTTCAAAACAAGCTCATTTAATAGCCTACAATAGTGCAAGTTTGATTTAGTGGCTTTTTGTGAAAGTTTTCTTTCTTAGGCTAGGTTATGTAATAGGTTGGCTACAGGCCAATTGTTTCTCAGAAAAGGTTAACAATGATTATAAACCCTGATCTTCTTCAATCACAAAGCATTTTCCCAGTTTGGAAATAAATTTACTTGTAATAAAATCATAATGCCAACTGATGTTTTTCCTTTACCCATTTTTAATCACCCAATATCTTAGTTGCTGCAGAATAAAACAAAAGTTCAGGTTTTCTTGTTTTTATCAGAAATATGAACAAACTTAATGATATCTTCCACTGACTCTGTAAACTATATTTAATCACACCTCTCCCCATTTCTAAATAAACAAGTAAACAAAACGGATCTCATGACTGGGAGAAAAACCTGACAAGTTGGCATTTTAGCTTCAGTGCACATTTCATGGGCAATCGTAAGCCAGCAACTGGTGTTTCCAATCCGGCTATCTTCCGGAGAGTAGAAATAAAATATTACCTAATATTAGTGTGAGTTAGAATAAAACTTTTCATGGTAAATTTGTGGTAATTGAGGGTCCTAATATGTGACATCAGCTTTTGTTTTATTATTTTGACTCCTATTGTGACATTAATTACATTTTTCTTTCCGGGTCAGGGTCCCTACTGCTCAGTTACTGTATGTTTATAGTCTAATTTAATTTTATAATTGAGCTAAGTAATAGACGGTATGGGAAAATTTTACAGATCACAAAATGGCCTATAGTAACATTAGCTGGAGCCATATGAGATGACTGATGTTTGACTGTTCTTGACCTACAGAAATGGTATTCACTTAGTTCAGACCTACCACAACCCCACTATTTAATCGTTCCAATCAAGAAGCCACCCACTTAGTACACCTGGGTGAACTAGCAGCACCCACTGAGTGCAGGCAAAATCAGCTGGAAGTTCTTAGAATCTAAGCATGGATAGATAGAGAGACACACAGACATCACTTTATATAGCCATTTCTAGGTAGATACCTCACACCCACACACCCACATACAGGTATTGTTTTAAGTCCTTTAAATGGATAGCTTTCTAAAATGAATTAGTACTTTTATAACTCATTAAACTGACTAAACCAAACAAAATAGGAACTTTCTGAATGAATCAGACATCAGAATGAACATCAACTCTTCTACTATGAATGCAGTACCATGATGCCAGTGGGACCTATTGAGTTATATTAGTTCTCACTGCAGTATCCCCAGACTATTGTGCTTTTTAAGCTTTTGTCAGTTTTAACAGATTTTCTATTTTGTCTACTATTGTATCTCTGCTCTCATAGAACCTATAACAAGTACTAACTCCATTTATTTATGGCTTCTAACATTCTTTGGATTTAGAAAACAGGTCTAAAATATTAGAAAATATTATAAATTTGTTTTTTTTTTAGGTAAAGCATAAAAGCAAATAATCTGTAAAACTGATGGTGTATGAGTTTCTCCTCCAAGACAGAGCAAAGAGTTTTAGGACTTGACTTTTGTGACTTGACTAATTGATTCTCAGTTGTGTTCCAAATATGAGATGTCAGATGAGTATTTGTGGATACAGGAGATGTTATAAGAAGAAGCCAGGAAAGGTAAATCTGATGCAGAGCTGTGGAAATTAGCAAACTATTCAATCTTCGTTTTAAATTCCCTTTTTTTTTTTTTTTTTTTTGCTACTTTCAGAATCATTGAACTCTTAACCATTGACGTTGGAGGGACTTGGCAACTGAGTCACAATTGAGTCACAGATATTGTGACTTTAAATCTTTAGGTTAATAGCACTCACTTTTCAGTGTGGGCTCCAGTGGTATCCACAATATTGAAATCTTAATTGCTTAGATGATTTGGCTCAGTCTGTATATCTTTCTTATGTTCTGTTCTGAAAACAAGTTCCATCATATAAATTAAAGGTAAGGCAGTCTGTTGTGTAAATTTAGGCTCATTTTAAATCCCAAACTTTAAACCGAACGTTAACTATTTCACAGTTACAATATTTTTCGGATGGCAAAATTGTAAATCTAGTTCTGTAAATAATATTGTGGGAAATTCACAACAATTGCAATGTTGGAAAATACTTTTCCTATCAATACTATTTTTTCATATTTTCTTATTTCATATCCATTCACACCCTTGACCAGGACAAATGAGCACATTTTTTATTATAATGCTCACCCTTTATAACCATACAAGTAAAAATTACTTTATTAATTTGTCAGATTTAGAATTAGGTGTTAATGTGTTTGGTACATTAGTGTCTTAAGTACATTTTACACGTATGTGTTTAGTGCCTGTTTCAAGTAACGGTCATGAAATGTAGTGAGGAATATCACTGATCATTCAGAACAGAGGGTCAGTTTACAGTTGACGTGGACGTGGGTATCTGTGAGTGCTGGAGGCCCGTGCGCGGAGGTGCAGTGGAGAAGCTTCCCTGGCTTGTGAAGCAAGTAGCACCTCCCTTACCCTATTAAAGTTGCAGACTAGGAATAAGTTTCCATTGGTGCATTGACATGGTTGAGGCAGTTTTAGAAGGTCTGACAGCACTGGGATTAGCTCCCCAGATCAGATGACTTCTAATGCATCTGCTCACATTGTTTTGCCAGCTTTCAATTGGCCAGGTTCCCCAGTAAGTTCCTTTCATTGCAAATCTAATCCCCTTTACAAAGTAGAGTATTACTCTTAGTTTTGTCCTGAAATAAGCACATTAAGTAATTCGTTATAGTCTTCCAGTAAACGGGTCCTGTTACAGGCATTTTAAATATTTCCAAATGATCTTGTTAGATTAACATCAGTAAATTAAAAGTGTATTTCACCTGCCTGAATTTAGCCAAAAGTTCTATTAAAAAGAATTATAGCCATGTGATTTCTGTTAATGAGGCTTTTCCATATTTAAATCTAGAGCTACCACCAGACCTGACCATAGAAATTTTGTACATTATGTTGTACATCGTTTACAGAAAATGAAAGTAGAGATACAAGAATGAAGAATTTCTTTTGTGCCTAATGTCTGCTCTTTTCATAATTACATAATTTAGCCAATGCACCAGATTCTTTAGATAACCTTGTTCCCGCCTCTTTAAAGAATCCTTCTCTATTTTGCAAACTTCCCCACTTTCCTACCTGATGAATAAATGTGCAGTATAGACAAAGCTCCCGCATAGAAGCAGGTCGTGTTCCATAATGTATTTGTTTGGACCTCAGAGTATTATGATATATAGGATCTGAGGCCAATAAACAAGAACATATTTAACACAAAATGTACCCTGAATAATAGTGCTATCAAACTGAGTCATCTTGGAGAACATTATTTCTATGAAAAGTGAGGCTTCCAAAAATTTAAATGCAAGCAACAAATCTGCTCTCACTGAAACTCTGTAGCTTTGAGATCTGTGCCTTCCCACCACCCCTGAGAACTGGGAGGAGACTCCCACAGTTCTGAACATGTGATTGATTTGGCCTGGTGCCTGGCTACAATTAAGGAGATTAGGAGTTTGGGAAGAGGGTAGCACAAATATTCTGGGTCAAGGAATTAGAATGAAGATGGGAGGACTATGTGAAGGGTCTGGATGAGGAAAGAGGAATGGAAGAACATCCCCAGATGAATTCCCTCCTTTTTCCTTATGTTTTCTCCTTATCCTTCCTGCTTCTCACTTTCCAGACTTTTCAAAATTATCAGTAATTTATGAAGGGTGGAGAAGAGCAATGGCCCAAATACTCTACTAGGTTGGGGATGGATCTCCCTCTTCTTGCATCCCTCCCTGTTCCTCTCTTGCTCTGTGAGAACTCAACCCTTGAGTGACCTTGGTGCCACTGAGAAGTAGATAGTTGAGACTGAGCACTGGGTGCAGAATATACTCCATGTGTTGTTGAAGAGGCCTGAAGTCCAGTAGCAACAGGTAAGGGAAAGCGGATTCCTCTTTCAGGCTCTCTGGGCTTGCCGGTCTTATCAGTTAGATGTGTGATATTACTGCTTTTCATTTAGTATACACAGTATCTTTCATGGAGTACTCTCCAGCTCAAGAATTCCAGGTCTGATCTTACCTATGGGGTGGAGTTTAATGAATCTGATAAAAATTGGCAGTTCAACCAGGGTCCTCTTAAAGACTTGATTCCTAAGTTAGATGTATCAATTTAAAAAGATGTAGTGAAGTATAGGCATTATGAACAGTAAGAGAAAGTTTAAAAAAAGATTATAAAATTTTCACTTATAATTTCATCTGCTTTTGGATACTCTAGAGAGTCTGCACTGTACTAAATGGGCACACTCAAATTCAATGCATATTGATCCTTTTGTGGTTCATAAGTGTGATGATTGGGTTTCACAATAATGTGTGAGATGTGCCTCCTTCAGCCTTATCAGGATGTTGGCACATTACCCATCTGATATAAAAAAAAAGTCAGTACCTACTTAACTCTGTGTTCCCATACAAGGCCAACTTAGATTTGTGGTTTGAAAGAATTTGGTCTCTAATGTGTTCATTTAATAGTCTGTGGCTAATTAATTGACTTGGTTAGAATTCAGCTCTAGGGAGCTTAAGGTCAAGGGCTCAATTTCCCTGTGGACCAGTTTATCTTTTCCGTTTCATGGTCATTGATTACACTCCTAATCCCTATTCAGGTGACTTCCAAAGTTATGTTATTGATTATGACGGATTGGATATGCACAAATTAAAGCAAAACCTTTACCAGAGCAAATTTATTGCATATAGTTGACAAGTCGAAATGGCATGCCACTTAGTATCGTGAAGTTTGCTATTGGATGGGACCTAAATGAAAATACCGGCTTTGCCACTTAACTAGAGGGCAATATGGTTTACTTTCCTAAATCTTAGTTTCTCTATCTACACAATGAAGATGGCATCAGCCTCATAGGGAAGCCTTGAGGATCACTGAGATCCTCAGATACAGTGTTAGTTGTGGTACACGGTTGGGACATGATCTTTGTTTACACTGGCCCAGTTCTCTCAGGGTATACTGTCCCATGCTGCATGTCCTAGGGCCTCTGCTTACTCTGTGCTCTGCAGATGGTATCTGTTTAACTTCTGCACCCACCATAGTTCATCAATAGCTGTCTCCAGCTCTACATCAGGAGAGCTTGAGAGCTTGCCTGTGAGGACAGTTTGTTTAATGATTTCTCCTATTTCATAGCACCTTTCAACTAAATGGTTCTGAGTGGTAGGAGTTACAGTGCATAGGAGAGGATGGGAGTCTCATAGAAACATACACAAAAGATAAGTAGGCCTACTCTGTTGGAGGAGATTACATAAATGGGCTTCAGGCTGTATCTGAATCTTCATATTTCTTCCACTTTATCAGGGCCTTCCAGTAAGTTCTCATCCTAAAGTCATTTTCAAGTTTGTGTTCCTAACTACCCTGCTCATTTCCTTATTTGTAAATTTGTTCATCTCCCAGGAGAGGGCTAGAAAGTAATATGTATCATAAAGAAGACTTGGCATACAAATTATAAATAAGATCAATAAAAATATGACGGAATGATGCTTTTTAATTCTCCTTCTAAGATTATTAGCTCTTTTTTGTGGAGAGAAAAATGCAAATGTGATGCTAATTATGAAGATCCATCTGTTATGCTTAAAGTACCACAGAAAAAAAAGCCTAAATTTAAAGTTCTTCTATAGTACTTCGCAACCTTTGAAGACTCATTTTGGAGAGGCTGTTTCCATTTCAAACAAACTTTGATGTCCTCTAAGGCAGGATGTCTACCTGAAAGACTCTGAGTTGCTATTTGAAGAGGCCAGTTTATTCTGATGTGCCACTATTTTTTGTTTGTTTTATTCTGCTGTACCAAATATGTAGTTAATGGACAACTGAATAATTATTTGGAAAGAATTGTTAAATAAATGATGAAAAGCAAACATTAGATAACTACCAACCCCTGAGTACTTACTCAGCTCAGAATTTGTTTCTTTTAATACCCTTCCTGGGCAGGGATTCCAAAGCGTACTTTAATAAACGTCTATTGAAATCTGTTCTATACTAAGACTGAGCATTCTCCTGGTAATTTGGGTCAGGTCCAGTTTAGGAGCTGGGTGAGAAATTCATCTGACCTCTCTCATCCTGTGTTTTTTTAATTTGTAAAATTGGAAAAGTTATTTTCAATAAATCTTCACAAAGTCCCAAGTTAAAGAACCTGAGTATTGTTAAAGCCCCAAATTCATATTCTTTCCATTGTGTGATGTGATGTCATATGGCATTTATAAGTTTTATAAGTTTATAAGATTTATAAGTTATCAAGGTAAAGGGAGTGAGTCCATTTCATGCTGCTATAATAGAGTACCACAGAATGGGTAATTAATAAACAATAGAAGTTTGCTGAGCCTATAGTTCTGGAGGTTGGGAAGTTCAGGATCAAGGGGATGTGTCTGGTGAGGACCCTCTTGCTGCATGATAATAAGACTGAAAGCATCACATGGTGACAGTATGCACAAGAGTTAGCAAGAGAGAACTGAATTCACTCCTACGATAATGACAAACTCACTCCTGAGGCAATGCCATTAGTCCATTTAATAAGGGCATCCCTGCCTCTGTGGCTTTGCTGGACTCAGTCCACTCAGCAGGTCTCACAGGTTAAAGTCTTGTGCCTGCAGTTTTTCCTGGCTGGAGTTGCACACTGGTGACTCTGTGGTTCATGGTCTCAGGGGCCACACCACTCCCATGGCTCCACTAGGCATTGCTCTAGCAGGGACTCTCTCCAGTGGTTCCACCCCTGTGACAAGTCTTTGCCTGAGCCTCCAGGCTGTCTGTAACATCCTTTGATACCTAGATGGAGGCTGCCATGGCCCCACAACTCTTGCATTCTGTGTGCCTTCAGAATTAGCACCATATGGATGTTACCAAGTTTTATAGCTTGTACCTTGTGGTGTGGCAGGTGAAGCCACACCTCAGCTCACTTGAACCATGGCCAGAGCATGCTGAGGGATGCTGTACCAGAATTCCAGGAGTGGAGTCACAAGGCAGTGTAGGGCAGCAAATGTTGAAGTCTTGTGGGTGCCTCTCTGGAAACCTTGCCCTTGAGGTTCTAGCTTGCCTTGAAGATCTCTGAAATGCCTTCAGGGTCATTGTCCTATAGTCTTGATGAGTAGAACCTGGCTTCCTTCTATCCATATGAATCTGTTTAGCAAATGTCTCTTGGCCACACCTTTAGTATTCTCTCCTGAACAAACTTTTTTATTCTTTATATGGTCAGGCTGATAGTTTTCCAAATCTTGGCATTCTACTTTCCTTTTAATTATAAATCCCATTTTTACATCATTTCTCTCTTCCTTCATTTTACTGTAAGTATCTAAAAGAAGCCATGCAGCAGCTTGAACACTTTGCTGCTTAGATATTTCTTCTGCCAGATATCCTAGTTCCTCACTCTTAAGTACTGCCTTCCACAAAGTTCTTAATTCCATGAAGTTCTTTACAACTGTATAACTAGGATAAAGGATGGCCTTTATTCCACTTTCCAATGCTCCTTGACTTATGATGTGGTTACATCTTGATAAACCCATTGTATGTTGAAAATACAGTAAGTCGAAAATACATTTAACACACCAAACCTACTGAACATCATAGCTTAGGATAGCCTACCATAAACATGCCCAGAATGCTCATATTAGCCTATAGACAAAAGCCTATTATATAATCAAGTATGGAATATCTCATGTAATTTATTGAATACTATATTGAAAGTGAAAAAGAGAATGGTTGTATGGGTACTGAAAGAACCATTTCTATTGAATGCATATTACTTTCACACCATCATAAAGTAAAAAAATTGTTTAAGTTGGGGACCATCTATATCTGTTTCTCATGTCTATTTGATACTATATCAGAATGGCCCTTACACTCCGTATTTCTACCAACATTCTGACCATGACGAGTTAAGTAATCCCTAGGAAGATTTAGGTTCTCCGTACAGCTCTTGTCTTCTTCTGAACCCTCACCAGAAATGCCCTTACCACTCCATTTATAGCAATCCAGGCTTTTACTAGCCTGCTGCTCCAAATTTTTCCAGCCTATATACATTACTCAATTCTAAAGCTGCCTCCACTTTTCAGGTATTTGTTATAGCAACAACCCCATTCTGTGTACCAATTTTCTGCCTTAGTCTGTTTTATGCTGCTATAACACAACACCAGAGATTTGGGAGTTTATAAAGAAATGAAATTTATTCTGCTCATGGTCTGGTGGCTGGGAATGCCAAGACTGAGGGACTGCATCTTGCGAGGGTCTTCTTGCTGTGTCAACCCATGACAAGAAAGCAGGAGGGCAAAAGAGTGCACATGAGAGACACAGGAAGAAAAGGGGACAGAACTCATCCTTTTCTCATGAACCAACTCCAGCAATAACTAACCAATGCCCATGTTAATTAACTTACTCCCGTAATAACATCATGAATGCATTTATGAGGGCAGAACTCTTGTGACCTAATCACCTCTTAAAGGTGCCACTTCTAGACACCATTGCCTTGGGGATTCAGTTTCCAACACATGAACTTTGGAGGATGCATTGAAGCCACAGCAGGGACTAATGGAAGACACTAGATATTTTCAACTCTCTGAAAAAGGAGAGAAAGAGAGAGAGAGAAAGAGAACAAGCTTCAGTTAGCTCAGGAACTGAGACATGAGGGCCGGCTCTGATTGAGGACAGTAGTATTTGAAATGATCCCTGAGTTGTTCTCACCATAAAAGCCAGGGATGGAATTTTAAGAAGGAGATTGTTCTTAATAGTGCCAAATGCTGCAGAGAAGTCCGAAAGAGGGAAAACAAAGACAAGGCAAAAATTCACAGTGCAAAAAAACAGAATAGAATTACAGAGCCCGAAGAACCTCTGAAATCTTCATTAATATAATACACATACCAGAAAACTCAGATCAAGAAAGAGAGACACTTAGGCAGAGCTACATAGCTAATCAGCAGTCGTTCCCAGATTGGTTCTGTCTCCTGATTCCCAGTCTATGCCCTCCCTCTCATTTCATGCCTTCTCTTCCCCTTGTAGCTAGTTAGTGCCCATATAGACACTTTAGCACTTTCCAAAGTTTTGATTGTAATGATATTTTAATTAACTCTTTTTTTTTTTTTTTTTTTTTTTTTGAGACAGAGTCTCGCTCTGTTGCCCAAGCTGGAGTGCAGTGGCGTGATCCTGGCTCACTGAAAGCTCCGCCTGCTGGGTTCACGCCATTCTCCTGCCTCAGCCTCCCAAGTAGCTGGGACTACAGGCGCCCGCCACCGCGCCCAGCTCATTTTTTGTATTTTTTTTAGTAGAGACGGGGTTTCACCATGGTTTCGATCTCCTGACCTTGTGATCCGCCCGCCTCGGCCTCCCAAAGTGCTGGGATTACAGGCGTGAGCCACCGTGCCCGGCGATATTTTAAATGTGAACATCAGTCTCAGCAGAAAGTTTCTCCACACATGGAAATTTATTTGGGGCAATATAAGTGTTAAACATATTTTTCTTAAGGTTTGCTCAAGAGCTTCTTATACTGAAAAACTTACACATCATCTCTTAATAGCTAAGAATATGTACCCTGATAATAAATAAAGGGAATTTGTGATATGACATTTATAATAATTTAACAGAATACTTTTTGACATATTCAAATTTTTCAATTTTCTAATTTTTTTTAAAAAGACTCAGTTCTTTCACATGATCATAAAAGACTATTTGATATGTAGAGACACCTAAAGAAGTTTTAGCCAGCCGGGGGTGGTGGCTCATGCCTGTAATCCCAGCCTGAGGCAGGCGGACCACCTGAGGTCAGGAGTTCAAGACCAGCCTGGCCAATGTGGTGAAACCTGGTCTCTACTAAAAATACAAAATTAGCCGGGCATGGTGGCACATGCCTGTAATCCCAGCTACTTGGGAGGCTGAGGCAGGAGAATTGCTTGAACCGGGGAGGTGGAGGTTGCAGTGAGCCAAGGCCTCACCATTGCACTCCAGCCTGGGCAACAAGAGTGAAATTCTGTCTCCAAAATAAAAAAAAAAATTTTTAGTCCAGGTGCAGTGCAGTGGCTGGTTTACAACTTTAATCCCAGCTCTTTGGGAAGCTGAGTCAGGCAGATTGCTCGAGCCCAGGAGTTCAAAACCAGACTGAGACACATGCTGAAATCCTATCTCTACAAAAAATACAGTAATAGCTGGGCATGGTGGCATGTGCCTGTAGTCCTAGCTACTTGGGAGGCTGAGGTGGGAGGATCGCTTGAGCCCAGGAGGTCAAGGCTGCAGGGGGCCATAATCATGCCTGTGCACCCCAGCCTGGGTGACAGAGTGAGACCCTGTCTCAAAATAATAATAATAATAAAGTATTTTGGTTTTTTTTTTCAGGAATTCTGAATTTAATTGATGAGAAATTGAAGCAATGTATCAGGAAGGCGGTAGACTTTTCCTCCATTTTCCTCCATGGTGGTCCTATAAATTGCTGCCCCAGCCATATTTTAAATTCCTATGGCCAGGTTAGTTTAGGTGTTTTGTTCGTATTTTTAACTTCCTCATCAACTAATAGCCTAATAAACAATGCATTTAACAAAGCAGGGACCTGGTGCAGTGGCTCACACCTGTAATACCAACACTTTGGGAGGGAGAGGCAGAAGGATCATTCGACCCGGGAGTTTAAGGCCAACCTGAGCAACAGAGAGATCCTTTCTCCAAAAAAACAAAATGAAAAACAAAAACAAAAACAAAAAAAATTAAATTAGTTGGCATGGTGGCACCTGCCTGTGGTCCCAGCTACTCGGGAGGCTTGTATTAGTCCATTTTCATGCCGCTGACGAAGACATACCTGAGACTGGGTATTTTACAAAAGAAAGAGGTTATTGGACTTAGAGTTTCACATGGCTGGGGAGGCCTCACAATCATGGTAGAAGGTAAAAGGCACATCTCACATGGCAGTAGACAAGAGAAGAGAGCTTGTGCAAAGAAACTCCCATTTTTTAAAACCATCAGACCTCGTGAGACTCATCCACTATCACGAGAACAGCACAGGAAAGACCCACCCCTGTAATTCAATCATCTCCCACCAGGTTCCTCCCACAACACGTGGGAATTGTGGGAGTTACAATTCAACATGAGATTTGGGTGGGGACACAGCCGAACCATATCAAGGCTGAAGCAGGAGGATTGCTTGAGCCCAGGAGGTCAAGGCTATAGTGAGCCATGAGTGCCCCTCTGCACTTCAGTCTGAGTGACAAAGCAAGACCCTGTCTCAAAAATGACAGCAATAACAACAAAAACAAGGCAGGTATCAAGCTCCAAGAAAGGGTGTATCTGTGTAACTGGAGATTATAAATAAAGTCAAAGAAAGGGCCTATGTATTTGCTATCTGTTTTCTGTTTGTTTATGTGCATTTGTATATAAATTTGTATATAAAGACTCGTGTCTCACTTTGTTGCCCAGGTGGGTCTTGAACTCTCTGCCTCAAGCAATCCTCCCACCTTGGCCTCCCAGAGGGCTTAAATTACAGGCATAAGCCACCACACCTGACGGGCTCACTGTTTTTTAAACAGAGTATAGACCACACCAAAGCTCTGGGCTCTGAGCCAACCCAGAGTAACACTATGGAGTTGACTAAATTTGTCTTTAAATTTATACCCACCACCTTCACCCAGTCATTATACTTACCTCTTCCTTAGGAAATGTGATGTATCATTGCAGTCTCTCCAGATAACTCTCTAAGATATCTTCTGCTCATCTGGTTATATGATCTCTCTCTCAATGCCATTTTAAGCCATGATGAGACTTCTTCCTCTAATACATACTTTACTGTTCAGGCTCTGTGTATTAACTGATTAAACTTAAAAACAGTTACTTAATGAGGTTGGACTAGAGAAGACTGTAGCCACTGTTACTGCATTAGTTCATTTTCACACTGCTGTAAAGAAATACCTAAGACTGGGTAATTTATAAAGAAAAGAGGTTTAATTGACTCACAGTTCTACAGATTGTACAGGAAGCATAGCAGCTTTTACTTCTGCAGAGTCCTCAGGGAGATTTTAATCATGGTAGAAGGCAAAGGGGGAGTGAGGGAGGCACTTCACATGCCAGAGGAGGAGAGAGAGAGAGAGAGAGAGCAGGGAGGTGCTACAGGCTTTTAAACAACCAGCTCTCATGAGAACAGCACCAACGGGGATAGTGTTAAACCATTCATGAGAAACAGCCCCCATGATCCAATCACCTCCCACCAGGCCCCATCTCCAACATAGGGATTTATAATTTGACATGATATTTGGGCAGGGACAAAGATCCAAACCATATTATTATAGCCTAGACCCCTCCAAATCTTATGTCCCACCTCATATTGCAAAATACAATCATGCCTTCCCAACAGTCCCCCAAAGCCTTAACTCATTCCAGCATTAACTCAAAAATCCAAAGTCTAAAGTCTTATCTGAGACAAGGCTAGTCCCTTCCAACTATTAGCCTGTAAAGTCAAAACAAGTTAGTTACTCCGAAGATACAATGTGGATATAGGCATTGGGTATATTCTAAAAAGGAGAAATTGGTCAAAAGAAGGGGGCTACAGGCAAGTCCAGGACCCAGCAGGGCAATCATTACATCTTAAAGTTCCAAAATAATCTCCTTTGACTGCATGCCTCACATCCAGGGCACACTGGTGCAAGGAGTAGGCTACCAAAGCCCTGGGCCATTCCATCCCTGAGGGTTTGCAGGGTTCAGCCCCCTTGGCTGCTCTCAAGGACTGCCATTGAGTGCTTGCAGCTTTTCCAGGCACATGGTGCAAGCTGTTGATGGATCTAACATTCTGGGGTCTGGAGGATGGTGGCCCTCTTTTCACAGCTCTACTAGGCAGTGCCCCAGTGGGGACTTTGTGTGGGACTCCAACCCCACATTTTGCCTCTGCATTGCCCTAGTAGAGGTTCTGCATGGGGGCTCCATCCCTGCAGCAGGCTTCTACCTGGACATTCAGGCTTTTCTGTACATCCTCTGAAATCTAGGTAGAGGCCCCTAAACCTCAACTCTTGTACTCTGCATACCTTCAGGTTTAATACCATATGGAAGTTGCCAAGGATTAAGGCTTTCACTCTCAGAAACTGTGGCCTGAGCTTTACCTGGGCCCCTTTGAACCACAGCTGGAGCTGAAACGTCTGGGATGCAGTAAGCAGGGTTCTGAGTCTGCAGAGGGCAATGGGGCCCTGGGCCTGGCCCAATAAACCATTATTCCCTCCTTGGCCTCTGGGCCTGTGATGGGAGGGGCTTCCCTGAAGGTCTCTGAAATGCCTTCAAGGCCTTTATCTCATTGTCTTGGATATTAGCACTTGGCTCCTCTTTACATATGCAAATTTCTGCAGCCTGGTTAAATTCCTCCCCTGAAAATGGGCTTTTCTTTTCTACCATATGGCCAGGATGCAAATTTTCCAAACTTTTAGGCTCTGTTTCCCTTTTAAATGTAAGTTCCAATTTCAGTTCATTTATTTGCTTATGTATATGACCATAGGTGGTTAGAAGCAACAAGGTCACATCTTGAATGCTTTGCTGCTTAGAAATTTCTTCCACCGGATACCCTAAATCATCAATCTCAAGTTCAAAATTCCACAGATCCTTAGAGCCGGGGCACAATGCAGCCAGGCTGTTTGCTAAAGCATAGCAAAAGTGACCTTTACTCCAGTTTCCAATAAGTTCCTCATTTCCATCTGAGATCTCCTCAGCCTGGACTTCACTGTCTATATCACTATCGGAATTTTGGTCACAACAATTTAACAAGTCTCTAGGAAATTCCAAACCTTTTTTCATTTTTCTGTCTCCTTTTGGGTATCCCAGATGGTTCTAACCTCTGCCTGTTACCTAGTTCCACACTTTTAGGTATCTTTATAGCAGTGTCCCTCTTCTGGGTACAAATGTTTATATTAGTTAATTCTTGCACTGCTGTAAAGAAATACACGAGACTTGATAATTTATTAAGGAAAAATATTTAATTGGTTCATGGTTCTTCAGGTTGTTCAGAAAGCATAGAAATTTCTGCTTCTAGGAAGTCCTCAGGGAGCTTTGAATACTGGTGAAGGCAAATGGGGAGAAAGGCACTTCCCATAGCCAGAGCAAGAGGAAAAGAGGGAGTGGGGAGGTGCTGCATACTTTTAAACAACCAGATCTCATGAGAACTCACTCACTATCACGAGTACAGCACCAAGGATGATGGTGTTAAACAATTTATGAGAAACTGCCCACATGATCCAATCACCTTCCACCAGGCCCCAACACCAACATTGGAAATTACAATTTGACATGATATTTGGGCAGGGAGACAGATCCAAACCATATTCATTACCCATTATAGTGATGTCTAAGAAAAGCAGGATTAAATGGAGAGTTAGAATCTAGAATTACAGTAATAACAACAATACTAATAATATGATTATAAAAGCACAGCAGCTTACATGTTTTGAGCACTTACCATCTACCAGAATATGTAAGCCTTTTTATATTATAATAAGTCTGTAAAATTTCTCACCTTTTGAATGAGGAGAGGTCTAGGCACGTTATAAAATATATCCGAGGATTTAGAGCTGTGGATTTCATCACAGGTCTGTTGAGTTCCAGTGGCTTAACTACTGTGCAATCAAGTGGTTAAGTGGACCCAACATGTAGGTCACTCTTAGGATCCACATACACCTCCCATTGTTGGGGCCATAGCTGTATTTAACAGCCATTATTAGGCACACACTGGGATGTTGAAAAGTCACACTAACTCAGGAAATTACAGTGATCAACATGATATTGATGTGTAACCTGCAACAGGTATGACCACACAAACCATAACAAACCATAACATCGCTGTGCTTTATAATACATAATTTTAGAGAACAATGATTTAATATGACCTGTTTCAATATGTTGTTTTGATTGAAAATATGAAGTAAAATGAAGTCTGAGCACAGTGTAAAGTGATCTGCCTTATGTTTTAATAGAATCACGTTGAATATTCTTTGATGCCACACCAAAACTTGATGGGTAGTTGTTTCTAAAGGTTGGTTGAAATGTGGAATCCATGAGTTCTTCGTATTTCGCTGTCTATGTATAATATATATATTATATATATATATATATATAAAATCCACCATCCTGTCTTGCATTTTGAATGGAGACTTTACCCATGCATAATTCTGTGACATTGTACATTAGTCATTTGGAAAATAACATTCTGAATTACATTCAACTTCTACATGTTGATACATTTTACTTCATAATATATAAAATATCATATAATGACCTCATCTAAAGGTCTTTAAGTATTGAGGAGCTTCCAAGCATACTGTGACAGAAACAAATCTTCCAACATTCTTATATTTGCTTGAAAGCTCAAATTTTACCATTGGCAACAAACAACTGTCAATGTGGATTCACTTTCCTCTTGGATAAAACATTTGCCCATGGCTCAAGTCTGGACAACAATACTTTGTCCTTTGTTGTTTCAAGTGAAATATTTTCATTAAAAAAAGGTTAATTTGGCTAAAAACCCAAAAACTCATTACACAAGTGCTTTATCTCAAGATAGCCATCATCTTTCTATGTGCGTATTTCTCATTTTGTCACAGAATATTAAAAAGATATGTACTCAGAGGTTGATTTACTTCTTTATCAAGGATATTCTTAAATAACATTGGCATTTTTTGATTGCAAGCGTGGAGGTGAAGTCTACATGACTGGGAGTAGTACAGTTTGGTGCTGCAACCTTGACTCATGCTAAGGGCCATGCAATTTAACCTACCATTTCATTTGGGCCATCAGTGAGGATGTCAGCTTGGTGAAAATGGGTAGTAACATTGCAATGTTACTATGAAAGCAAGTTGAAAAACAATTTAACCTGGCACCAAAATGATTGACATGTTTATAGCAATTTGACTACTATATAATATGCAAAGGAAAAAATGAAATTGGAATCACTCATGTTACAAATGCTTGATAGAGAAACAGCATCAGAGCAGAAAACATGGATTCTGGAGTTAGAATTCTGCTGCCTTCTTTGCATGCTTATTAGCTGTCTGACTTTGGACAAGTCATTTAATTTCCCATTCTTCATCGGTAAAAGGTCAATAATACATTTTCTTACAAAGATGTTGTAAAGGCAAAACAAGGCTGTGTGGAAAGTGCCTGATACAATACCCAACATGTAGTAGGTCTTCCCTAACTAGAAGCCATTATATTTTTATTAATGGGAAAAGATCTCCCCAAATCAAGGTCTGGGG
This sequence comes from Macaca fascicularis, assembly GCF_037993035.2. Lineage (NCBI taxonomy): Eukaryota > Metazoa > Chordata > Mammalia > Primates > Cercopithecidae > Macaca > Macaca fascicularis. Next base: position 18,864,831 of record NC_088391.1, on the reverse strand, counting down.
CCAAGAGGTGTCTTATCTAGATCCATGCTGCCTCTGAGCATGCAAATCAAAGAATCCATTGGTAGATGTGGTTGCAGGATGTGGGAAGAAAAATAGGAATCCAAAAACCTGATACAAGAGTCTGTAAGAGTCATCAAAACAGAAAAAGGGTCACAGATAGCAGGCTCTTTGCTGTCTTCTCCCAGAGAGCCAGGGAAACAGGAGCAGGAAATCGATGGGTTGAAGGGAGTAGAAGAAACAGATTTCATCCCAAAGGAGGTTCCTGGTGACTGCTGGATTATTCAGACTTCCTGGCTGAGAGAGCTGGTTTACAGGGCCAGGGTGGGATGGATAGGAATTCTTATACTTTTAGACTGAATAAGAATTTTCTTGCTAACATGACAGCTTTGAGCAGCAATCAAGGGCTTCAAATTTCCACAACATCTGAGGTCGCTCAATTTATACTTAACTTGCCAGTTTTGTTATTATTTCCAGTGTCATATTAGATTCTTGGTAATAGTTGTTTATCATTGAATATCAGATTGACACTAATTCTTTCTCTGGGGTCTTCTCTACAGATCACTGACTTTGAACAGATGTACATGTCCAGCTGTCTGCAACCTTGTCAGGGGTTTCCTCTGGCTTAGTTGGTACTTTTTGATATTCATTAAGCACTCTTCAACATGATGAATCATCAAAGGATTATGTGTATAACATGCCCTTTACTTTATTATATAAAGTGTATTAAAGATAGAATTGCACATGTGCGCTTATCGTGTAAGTTATAAAGCTCTTGATCCCCCCAAAATGCCAGTCATTTCCAGTACTTAGCTTTGTTAGAATTTCTTTTATTTTTTAGTTGATCGGTTGACTTGTTCTCTAGAGTTAAATATACATCATGGTGAGAGTTAGGTGCTATTTAGTAAAAAAAGGATTACTCACCAAATTAGTTGTTTCTTAACAACTTACTGATAGATACTTAATTATCAGAGCCTTATAACAATTTAGAGGTAGGAGAGCTTAGCTGGCCAGCTTAGTTCTCCTACCTGTAAATTCGCATAAGGCTCCAATCTGTTGATTTTAGCATCAGAAAGCAAGATCTAGTGACTGGATAGCTTGAATGGATTTTTGCATATGTATTTCTTAGCCTCATAGGAGGATAACTTGAAAATAATTTGTTTTCTGTTTTGGTATTTGTTTTCGTATTAACAACATATGTATTCTATATTTCAGCCATAAAATTGGGGTAAAACGAAAATGTTTAGTCATCTGTTCAGTGATAGATTGACTGACTGACTGATTAATTAATTGATTCAGTGACCATGTGTTGGCTGCTTATTATGTGGCAGGCAGTGTTCTAGGTCCTACAGAAACAGCAATAAATAAAACTGATAAAAATATCTGAATTTGTGGGGCTTAAATTTTGGGAGTGGAGTGGGAGGAGGGAGAAACAAACAATTTTTTTTTGAAGTAAATCATTAAGCACATTGAAAGATACCAAGTGCAAAGGAAGGAAAAACTTATACAACCAGGAAAGGAAACAATAACTACCCGGGATGGAGGTGGGTTGCAATTTTAATGAGGCAGTTGAGGAAGACCTAATTGAGAGTGAGATTTGAACAAAGATGACATAGGAGAGGGGGTGAACCCTGCAGAGGAAGGGAGAGAGGTTGAACCCTGCAGGGGAGAGGAGCGTTTCAGGCCAAGGGATGAGCCTGTGCAGAGGCATTGAGGGGAGACAGCAGGGATGGTAGCATGTGTCAGAGAGGAGTGAAAAGGGAGGGAATGGACAGAGGGGAAAGCCATTATAAAGTCTGAGCACATGACCGGGCGCGGTGGCTCATGCCTGTAATCCCAGCACTTTGGGAGGCCGAGGCAGGTGAATCACGAGGTCAGGAGATCGAGACCATCCTGGCTAACATGGTGAAACCCCGTCTCTACTAAAAATACAAAAAATTAGCCAGGTGTGGTGGCAGGTGCCTGTAGTCCCAGCTACTTGGGAGGCTGAGGCAGGAGAATGGCGTGAACCCAGGAGGTGGAGCTTGCAGTGAGTCAAGAGCGCACCACTGCATTCCAGCCTGGGTGACAGAGTGAGACTCCGTCTCAAAAAAAAAAAAAAAGAAATAAAAAGTAAAATGAAGTCTGAGCACAGTGTAAAGTGATCTGCCTTATGTTTTAATAGAATCACTCTTGCCACTGGGTTAAAAAGACTGTATTGGGTGTGTCTTAAATTATTTGTGCTGTTATAACAAAATACCACAGACTGGTAATTTTGAAATAAAAGACACTTATTTCCTTACAGTTGGAGGCTGGGAAGTCCAAAATCAAGGCGCCGGCAGGTTAGGTGTCTGGTACGGCTCATTCATCTAGATGTCCTCATGTGGTTCAAGGGACAGAAGGGTAAAAGCAACCCAAGCGGGGTTCCTTCCAGCCTTTTTATGAGGCACTAATCTATTCATGAAGGTGGAGCCCCCTTAATCATTTCTCAAAAGGCCCCACATCTTAATAACACCACAATGGAGATTCAATTTCAACACCTGAATTTTGGGGGACACATTCAGACCATAACAGGGGGTTGGGACAGACACAAGGAAAAAAAATGGGAGGGATTACGATTAAGCCAGGTGAGAAATAAGGGTGACTTGGGGTGGAGTGATAGCTGGGTGGTGAGAAATGGTTAAATATTTTAAAAATCGAACCAACAGGTTTGCTGACAGATTCGATGTGGAATATGAGATGAAGCCACCCCAAAAATTCTACAGGGCTTTCGGCTTATGTAATAAACAATGAGAGTTTAGAGTTTTCCTCAACTTAGATGGAGACGACAGTGTATGGGTGGTTTTTTAAGTGAGGGAGTGGTGTTGATCAAGTATTCAGTTTCAGATATGTTAAGTTTGAGATTTCAATTAGACATCAAAGGAATAAGAAAAGTTGGAAGGTTGAGAAGGACAATGGATATTTCAGTCTTGGGATTCAGACAAAAGGTATGTGCTGGAAGTATGAGTTTGTAGGCGTTGTGTCCGGAATTGGTTCCTTCTGGTGGATTCTTGGTCTCGCTGACTTCAAGAATGAAGCTGCGGACCCTCGCGGTGAGTGTTACAGTTCTTAAAGATGGTGTGTCTGGAGTTTGTTCCTTCAGATGTTCGGATGTTTCTGGAGTTTCTTCCTTCCGGTGGGTTTGTGGTCTTGCCGACTTCAGGAATGAAGCCACAGACCTTCACAGGGAGTGTTACAGCTTTTAAAGATGGTGTGTCCAGAGTTTGTTCCTTCGGATGTTCAGATGTGTACAGAGTTTCTTCCTTCCAGTGGGTTCGTGGTCTCGCTGACTTCAGGAGTGAAGCCGCAGACCTTCGCAGTGAGTGTTATAGCTCTTAAAGGTGGCAAGTCCAGAGTTGTTTGTTCCTCCCAGTGGTTCATGGTCTCGCTGACTTCAGGAGTGAAGCAGCAGACCTTTGCAGTGAGTGTTACAGCTCATAAAGGTAGTGTGGACCCAAAGAGTGAGCAGCAGCAAGATTTATTGTGAAGAATGAAAGAACAAAGCTTGAAAAGCATGGAAGGTGACCCAAGCGGGTTGCCACTGCTGACTTGGATGGCCAGCTTTTATTCCCTTATTAGGCCCTGCCTATGTCCTGCTGATTGGTCCATTTTACGGAGTGCTGATTGGTCCGTTTTTACAGAGTGCTGATTGGTGCATTTACAAACCTTTAGCTAGAAACAGAACCCTGATTGGTGCATTTTTACACAGTGCTGATTGGTGCATTTACAAACCTTTAGCCAGACACAGAGTGCTGATTGGTGCATTTTTACAGAGTGCTGATTGGTGCGTTTGCAAACCTTTAGCTAGACACACGGCACTGATTGGTGCATTTTTACAGAGTGCTGATTGGTAAGTTTACAAACCTTTAGCTAGACAGAAAAGTTCTCCAAGTCCCTACTCAACCCAGGAAGTCTAGCTGGCTTCACCTCTCAATGTCAGCATGTAAATGATGTCTTAGATCAGCTTTCCCAGGAAGCAGATACTTGAGATGAAGATTTGCAGTCAGACATGTATTGGTAAGGACTTTTGAGATTAATAACTGTGAGGAGTAAAGGAAGTAGGAATGGACAGGGGGGAAAGTTGGGCTGCAATAAGATCAGAAATAAATCCTTCCACCAATCTCATGGAGAGCTCTAGAGTTGGAAAAACCTTGCAGAATTGTCATAGTTTATACCCCCTACATCAGCCAGTTACTTGATGCCCACGCTTGTGACCTTAAGTGAGGCAACTTTCTTCAGCTGAGGGCAGTTGCTTGGTGAAGACAGGGAATAAATTTTGAGAAATCAACCATTAACATTCTCAGCAGTGGGGGAAATGAGTGCTTCAGTCTTAAGGGCAGGCATCTGAGTGGTACACCCAGCATACACTGCAGTAGTATTTAAATCCACGAGAAGGATGAGATCACTAAAGAAATGAGTGTGCTTAGACAAGATGCCCAAGGACTGAGCCCTGAGTCCTGTGGCATTATGAAGTTAAGAAGTTGAAGTAATAAGTTGGAAAAGGCAGAGATCTCAGAGAAGGAGTAGTCAGTGTTGCTGAATGATTGCAAGGAGGGTATGGTGCCCTACAAGCCAGGGAAAGAAACATGCTTTAAGGAGACAGTGATTACCTATGTCACATGTTGCAGAGAGGTCAAGTTTAATGAAAATTGAGAATTTAAATTTGGATTTAGCAAGATAGAGGAAGTCAGAGTGGTCTTGACAAAGACTTGTTTCAGTAGAATAGTAGGAATGAAAACCAGACAGAAACAGGTTCAAAGTGGAATGGGAGAAGAGGATTCGGAGACCATGAGTGTATGTAATTCTTTCTAGGAGGTTTTTCATAAAAAGGATTAGAAAAAATAGTAGCAATAATCACATTAAATATAAATGGTCAACATATTGATATTGGAAAACCAATATCAGTAGTCACATTAAATACAAATACAAGCAAAGATTGTCAGATTGTAAAAAAATGTAAGACCTAACTATATGTTGCCTATAAGAAATGCACTTTAAATTTAAAGGCACAAATGGGGTAAAAATAGAAGGATGGAAAAAGATATACCAGGCTAACACTAATCAAGAGAAGGCTGCAATGGCTTTATCAATAGCAGACAAAACAGATTTCAGAGCAAAGATCGTTATTAGGAAGATTTTGTAAAGAGAGATGGATCAATTCATCAGGATACTTTATGATCCTGAATATTTATGCACCTATTTATAGAGCTTCAAAATACATGAGACAAAAATTAATGAAACTGCAAGGAAAAATAAAGAAATCAACAATTATAGTCAGAGATTTCGATATTCTCTCTTGAGAATTGATAGAACAATTAGGAAAAAAACAGTAAGGATATGGATGACTTGAACAACACTGTCAACTTGATCTAATTGACGTTTGCATAATAATTCCCAAACAACAGCAGAACACACATTTTTTCAAGTGCAAGGGGAACATATATGATAAAACAAGTCTCAATAAATTTTAAAAGATTCAAGTCATACATGTTGTTTGACCACAATGGAATTAACTTAGAAATAAGTATTATAAGCCGGGCGTGGTGGCTCACGCCTGTAATCCCAGCACTTTGGGAGGCCGAGGTGGGCGGATCACAAGGTCAGGAGATCGAGACCACGGTGAAACCCCGTCTCTACTAAAAATACAAAAAAATTAGCCGGGCGCAGTGGCGGGTGCCTGTAGTCCCAGCTACTCAGGAGGCTGAGGCAGGAGAATGGCGTGAACCCGGGAGGCGGAGCTTGCAGTGAGCTGAGATCCAGCCACTGCACTCTAGCCTGGGCGACAGAGCGAGACTCCGTCTCAAAAAAAAAAAAAAAAAAAAAAAAAAGAAGTAAGTATTATAATGGTATCTGAAAAGTAGTACATTATTTGGAAATGAAATAAGACATTTCTAAATAGCCCATAAGTCAAAGAAGTCAAAGGGGAAATTAGAAAGTATTTTGAATGGAATGAAAATAAAGAGAAATACATCGAAATTTGTGAGATGCTGCTAGAGCAATATTTAGAGGGAAATTTTAAAAGAGTGTTGCTCCATTAGAATACAAGTGTCTCAAGTCAATGACTCCACTTGCACTTTAAAAACAAAAAAGAGAGATTCAAAGTAAAGGAAATAAATGTCACAATAGAAGTCAATGAAGTAGAAACAGGAAAAACAATAGAGAAAATTGATGAAACCAAAAGCTTGTTTGTTGAGAAGACTGATAAACTAATAAAGCTCTATCCAGGTTGATAAAGAAAAAGAAGAGTAGAAAAGATACAAATTATAAATATCAGGAATGAGGAAGGTGATATCACTAAAGATGCTATAGATTACAGTGATAATAAGGGAAGATTATGAATCACTGCATAGCAATACATTTGACAACTTAGATGAAATGGAAAATTCCTTGAAAAACACAAACAAAAGGAAAAAGAAAATATCAGTAATTCTATGTCTATTTTAAAAATCAATTTGTAGTGAAATACCTTCTCTATAAGAAACTTCATGTCCAGTTGACTTTCCTGATGAATTCTATAAAACTTTTGAGAAAAAGTAATATTAATTCTACAAACCTCTTGCAGAAAATTGAATAAGAGAAAATACTTCTCAATTCATTTTATAAAGCCAGCATTATGTGTAAGGCCAGACAAAGACATTCAAGAAAGGAAGCTGTATTAGTTCATTCTCATACAGCTAGAAAGAAATGCCTCAACTGGGTAGTTTATAAATAAAAGAGCTTTAATTGGCTTATAGTTCCAATGAGCCAAGTAAACAGTTCCAAAGAGGCTGGACAGGAAGCATGATGCTAGCATCTGCTTTGCCTCCGGGGAGGCCTCAGGAAACTTACAATCATGGCTGAAGGTGAAGCGGGGAGCCAGCACTTCACATGGCTGGAGCAGGAGGAAGAGAGAGCAGGGAGGTGCTACACGTTTCTAAACAACCAGTTCTCTTAATAACTCTTATCAAGTTAACTAAGATGACGGTGCTAACCATTCATAAAGGACCCACCCCTGTTATCCAGTCATCTTCCACCGGGCCCTACCTCCAACACTGATGATTACAATTCAACATGAGATTTGGGAGGGGACATAGATCTGAAGCATATCCAAAGCCTACAAATCACTATCACTCATGAACCCCAGTGCCAAATTTCTTTACATTTTTTAGCAAACTATATCCAATAATGTGTAAAAAAATTTTTTTACATATTGATGATGAGGTGGAATGTATCCCAGTAATGCAGAGTTCGTTTAACATTGAAAAAAATCAATTTAAATGACAATATTTTTAGAAGTTTAAAAATTAAATCATCTGGTCATTTCAATAGATGCAATAAGAATATTTTACAAAATCCAACAGCTATAACTGATGACACCTCTTAGCACACTAGGAATAGATGGGAACTTCTCCAGCTCAATAAAGGACATCTATGGAAAACCTATAGTTAACATTATTTTTAATGGTGAAAGGCTGAATGGTTTCTCCAATGATCAGGAATGAGGCCAGATGTCCTCTCTATCTTTCATTAAACATTGAACTGGAGATTCTAACCACTGGAATAAAGCAAGAAAAAGAAAGAAGACAAACCCAGATTAGAAAGAAAAACTATTTTTATTCTCAGATGGCATGTTCGTCCATACAGAAAACAAGAGGGACTCCTCCAAAGAAGCTTTTTGAACTAATAGATGAATTTAGCAAACTTTAGGATACAAAATTACTTTACACAAAAATTATTTCTATTTTTATATATTATCAACAAGCACATATATGGCAAGCTGTTTTTTCTTACAAAGATGCAAAACCTATTCAGTGGAGAAAGAATCTTTTTTTAGACAAATAAAGCTAAAACAATTGGATGTTTAAATCTAACAAAATGAAATTTGATCCATATCTCACAGCATATACAAAAATTAGCCCAAAATCGGTCAATACCTAAATATGAAACCTAAAATGGTAAAAATGTATAAGCCAACATAGGAGAAAATCTTTGTGACCTTCAGTTAGTCAAATATTTCTTAGATATGATACCAAATGCTCAATCAATAAAAGAATAAATGGATAAACTAGACATAATAAAATTAAAACATTATCTTCACTAAAATATTTCTAAGGGTAAGCCAACTCTTTTATATACATACAATAGAATATTATTCGGCCATAAAAAGATTGAAGTTTTAATATGTGGTGCAACATAGGTAAACCTTGAAAATATTATTCTAAGTGAAATAAGCCAGAAGCAAAAGGGCAAATACTGTATAATTCTACATACCTGAAATATTTAGAATAGGAAAATTTATAGAAAATAAAGTAAATTAGGCCAGGTGCAGTGGCTCACGCCTTTAATCCCAGCACTTTGGAAGGCCGAGGTGGGTGGATCACCTGAGGTCGAGAGTTCGAGACCACCATGACCAACATGGAGAAACCCGGTCTCTACTAAAAATACAAAATTAGCCAGGTGTGGTGGCACATGTCTGTAATCCGAGCTACTCAGGAGGCTAAGGCAGGAGAATCGCTTGAACCCGGGAGGTGGAGGTTGTAATGAGCCGAGATGGTGACATTGCACTCCAGCCTGGGCAACAAGAGTGAAACTATGTCTCAAAAAAAAAAAGAACGAAAGAAAGAAAGAAAAAAGAAAAGAAGGTAAATTAGAGCTTACCAGGAGCTGGAGGGAATGGAGATAGGGAGTTATTGCTTGATGGTTATAGAATTTCTGTTTGAGATGGTGAAAAAGTTTTGGAAATAGTGGTAATGGTCACGTAATATTGCAGATTTATTTAATGCCATTCACTTGTACACATAAAAATCACGAAAATAGCACATTTTATGATATATATTTTTTTTTACCACAATCTTGAAAAAGACTATTAACAGAATGAAAAGACAGTGAGCCATGGTGGTTTGAACCTAGAATGCCAGCTACTGTGAACGCTAAGGCTGAAGGATCACTTGAGGGCAGGAGTTTGAGACCAGCCTGGGCAACATAGTGAAACCGTGTCTCATATTTTTTTTAAAAAGGAGAATGAAAAGACAACTTACAGACCAGGAGAAAATATGAGCATATTGTATGTTGATAAAGGACTTGTGTCAGAATATATAAAGAACTCTCAAAACTTCATAATAAAATAATCCATTAGCAAAAATGGGAAAAAGATTTGGATACTTCATCAAAAACTATACATGGACAGCAAATAAGCATATAAGATGCTTTACTAGATATTAGGGAAATGCAAATCAAAAACCACAATACACTAGCAATTCACACCTATTAGAATTGCTAAAATTAGAAAGGAAAACCACACAAAATATGGGCGAGGATGAACTGGAGGTCTCATAAACTCATAAATGCAGTTTGGCAGTGACTTCAAAAGTTAAACACTTACCGTGTGACTCAACGATTCCACTCCTAGGTATTTTCCCATAAGAAAAGGAAATATATGTCCATACATACATAGACTTGTATACAAATGTTTATAGCAGCTTTGTTCGCAATAGTCAAGCACTGGAAAGAACACAGACATTATCAACAGGCGAATGGATAAGCAAATTGTGATATACCCATGCAATGGACTGTTACTCACAATAAAGATGAATGAACTATTGAGATATGCTCAATCAGGGTGACTCTCAAAATCATTATGCTGAGTGAAAGAAGCCAGATGAAGAGTACATATGTATTTTTTCATTTATATTCTCTAAACTCTAGAGAATACAAACTAACCTGTTATGACTGAAAGCAATCTGTAGTTGCCTGTGAATTGGAGGGAGAAGTGCTAGTAGGGATGGAAGAGAGGGTTACAAATGGAAATCTTTGGGGAGTGATAGATATGTTCATTATCTTTATTGTGGCCGTGGTTTCCTGGGTGTACACATGCCTAAGCTTATCAGATTGTACCTTTCAAATATGTGGCATTTATTATATGTTGCTTGTACCTAATGAAAATGTCTAAAACAATTTAAGAGTACAAAATAAAACTGTAACTTTAGTACTCAAATAATGCTACGATTCTTTGCCCTATTACTTTTAAGGCTTCTGGGGAATAGTCTAGAAATGTGCAGTGCCCTCTCTCTAAGTTTCATATTAATATATTACAGAAATGAGATATGATAGCCACAGAGATTCCAGATCTCTGAAATTATACCAGGACATTTTCATCATTTTGAAAAATTGCACTACCATTTTTTTCACGTTGTAACAATCCCCATAATATTAAATTGGATGTTATCTTACTACCTATTTATGTGACTGTGGACTGGCACATAAACAGGTGATAAATTTTTCTGTAGCTCCACTTTGCAATTTCCTTTGCTCGGGTGCCCTTCTACTTCACATTCACACAATAGGAATGTTTCCTTCACAGCCCACATTATCATCCATACGAGGGTGAGCTCCTGGTGCAGTTGCTGACAGCTTTATTCAGCAGCCTATTCTTACCTATCTGGTTTTTCTCATTTTCACAGTTTTCATTTATTTAAGCTTTCTTAAAACTTTATTTCTTTATTGTGTGATTCCTTTATTCCTTTATTGTGTGATTCAGACCCTAAGATGGAAATCTAGTTCTTCTAATTTTCATTGACTTTCCAGATCTAAGGTGAAGCTATTTTAAAAGCTCTATTATTATTCACTTTCACAGTATTTGGGTTACACTTTCATTTTAATGCATGAGCTACTTTAGGAAAAACAATAATTTTCTAGAACTATTTTGTATGTGCTCTTTAAAAATATATAATATGTGTCATGTACCATATACAAGATAAATAATATCTATGCTGGCTCATAGGAGTTCAATACAAAGGAGATTTTACCTTTTTCCTTCCTCCTGCCTTTACTGTAGCTCCTGCCACTCCCATCCCTCACCTGCTGTCCTGTTGCAGTCTCTCAATTGGTTTTCCTGCGTCCAATTTCTTCTACCTCTAATCCAATTCTAACCAGAGTGAGCATGTTAAAATATAATCATGTCACAGTACTGCAGAGGATCCTTCCCCAATTCCATGTTGCTTTGATAAAAGTATCTAGACAACTCCATTTATGTGAGGTCCGGTGTGCCCTGGCACTACTTTATCTCACTTGCTCTGTTTCCTTTCTCATGCTTGATTCCTTCTATATTGAAATTCTTTCAGGTCTTTGTCACAGATATTGATTCCTATGCCTGGGATCACTTTTCCTCACCTCACATGATTTTCACTTGTCCTTTGTGTGTCAGCTTTTGCATTATGTTCCCTCAGAAAAATTAGCTAGGCGTGGTGGCAGGTGCCTGTAATCCCAGCTACTCAGGAAGCTGAGGAAGGAGAATCGCTTGAACCCGGGAGGCGGAGGTTGCAGTGAGCCAAGATTTTACCACTGCACTCCAGCCTGGGCAACAAGAGCGACACTCCAGCTCAAAAAAAAAAAAAAAGAAAAAAAGAAACCTTTCTTTCCCCAAGCTGAGTGTGATGCTTTGCCTTTGTGCATTGCAAAGCATCCTGTATTCCTCCTGTCAGATCCTTTAGATTTATTGCATTATGTGGTTGAAAAATATAGCTTCAAATACTCCTGAAGCAAGATTTAACCAAAGCCATTTGGCACATGGAAGTGTTGTTGATATTCTAACCAAATAAATCTTTGTGTAATGTCTTAGATAATCTGAGTACTACAAGAGATCTGTTGAGAATTATACACATGTGGCATCCTTTCTTTGATTCTTGGTGATGTGGTTTGGCTGTGTCCCCACCCAGATCTCATCTTGAATTGTAGTTTCCTGTAATCCCCACGTGTCATGGGAGGGACCTGGTTGGAGCTGTTGTAATTGAATCATGGGGCTGTTACCCTCATGCTGTTCTCGTGATAGTGAGTGAGTTCTTATGAGATCTGATGGTTTTTTAAGGGGCTTTTCCCCCTTTTGCTCTGTACTTCTCCTCACTGCTGCCATGTGAAGAAGGATGTGTTTGCTTCCCCTTCTGCCATGATTGTAAGTTTCCTGAGGCCTCCCCAGTCTTGTGGAACTGTGACTTAATTAAACCACTTACCTTTATAAATTATCCAGTCTTAGGTATGTCTTTATTAGCAGCATGAGAATGGACTAATACACTTGCCTTCCTTACAAGCCACACAAATGAGGCTCCTAACCCAAAATAAACTGCTGAGGGAAAGGCGTTGTCATGAGAACTTTCCAGATAAAAGAGTGTATTTTTATAAGGAATTTGTAGCTGTTGCCCATTGTGTTTTCTTCCTTCTTCTTCTTCCTTCTTTCTTCTTCTTTTTTTTTTTTTTTTTTTTTTTTGAGATGGAGTTTCGCTCTTGTTGCCCAGGCTGGAGTGCAATGGTGCCATATCAGCTCACTACAACCTCCGCCTCCCAGGTTCAAGCGATTCTCCTCTTAGCCTCCCAAGTAACTGGGATTACAGGCGTGCGCCACCATGTCCAGCTAATTTTTTGTGTTTTTTAGTAGAGACGGGGTTTCACCTTGTTGGTCAGGCTAGTCTTGAACTCCTGATCTCAGATGATCCGCCCACCTCAGTCTCCCAAAGTGCTGGGATTACAGGCGTGAGCAACCATGCCGGGCCTGTGTTTTCTTCTTGACATTAACTGCACCAGCATAATTATTTTAGAATTAATTATACCTAACATTAGAACATATCATATAGTCTGCTGCCACTTACATAGAAGATTATGATAGCAGCACAACTTGTCTCATAACTTGGCATTTTCTGGTACTTGCACCCAGGTTATTGACCTGTGATTAACAAATAAGGCTAGAACAATTGGATGTTTACATGCAATAAAATGAAATAACAAAATCTGCTAAAAAGGGCATGAGATATGACCATCTCCTGAAGACTTAATAATTAGTAATAATAATAATGGTAGCAACAATAAAAAACCCAAACCAATTGTTTATGATTGCCTCATTCTTTGTATTACTGGGCTAGCCAAGCATTAAGACAACTAGGTCTACCTGACCGTCCTCTATGAGTGTACAGATTCCTCACATTGGTTTTGTAGGTGTGCATTTCTCCAGGTAAAGGAACAGAATTCAAATATGTCATATAAAAAGATTTTTTCACATAGCCAACCTTCAAATTATTAATGTGACAGTCTGAAACCATTTTTCCAACTTTTTCCATCCTCTCCCCAATATGCTTTTATTGGACTGCTTTGGGGAAGTAGAAACAGATGACAGCTGTGAATTTCCAAAATAGTCCCCATTAATTTCTCCACTGTGTACCAGTGGGAATGAACTTGGAACCTTGAACCCTGCCCATTAATGGAGGATTTTGCCATTTGAATGTTCAATTGAAAATGATGTAATTTTCATCATGAAACATTGGATTTCATACCTTGTAAACCAAAAAGTGGAACAGTAGACTGTCATCCACCCAGTAAAATCTCCTAAATGACAACGAGAATTTTTTTTATATAATAACAAATTTATTTTATTATTTCAATACGCAGGATCAGTCATAATGCTAGAATCTGTTTCATCACAGTATGTGTGTGTATGGTGTGTTATGAGCCTAAGACTTAAAGTTGTAGAATTCAACATTTAGTAATATCTCTGAGTGATTTTTAAATTATTAGTTATATTTTATGAAAAATTATAAAGCAAACATTTTTATCATTGAAGAATTTTAAATCAATAAGCAAATATGATACCTGAGCATCAGTTTGGTGCATTCTGGAGTTTTACTTTCAATCTTTTGCCTTTTCTCCGTGATTGACAGGCTTTCTTTTAGCGGATATGACAGGAGAGTCAATGGGCATTCACAGTTCTGATTTAGCTATTTTTTTTGTGATCTGATAGACAGATATTAGATATTGCTACCACCAGGAATAAGAATGCTCTCCTGGCAAAACAGAAATGAGAAAGCCCAACCCCTTTTCAATTCTGTTACCAAACTATTTCCTAGTTTTGAGGGGGAAAAAAAAACCCAGATTCAGAACATAAAGAGATGATATTGCTGTCTATAAGAATGGAACTACAGGAAGGAAGTTATTACCAGGACATGTAACTTCAGGACTACTGGTACAAATTGAGAAGCTTCTGGGCAAATACAATCTATGGAACTTATAAAAGTTTTTATCTTGCTACTGTTGTTTGCGACAGCATACCATGAGGGTCTTCTTTTCCTGTCTCTCACCAAATTCATATCCTTCAAGTATCTCTTACAAGGAAGGAAAGTGAAAAAACAATTATTTGCACTTTTCAAATAGCCTCTTGAAAGTTTTCTAACTTTTGACAAAGTCCACCTTCTTTTTCCCTACTGAAAGTCTTGAGGTATTAATTTCCCTACTCAAATATCACAAACCCCACCTCCTTTAGTATCTACAAGTCAGCTCCAGAAGGGAGTCTTAGGTTATACTCATGTCTTTTTAAAATCTTGTCATTTTTGATATGTTAAGGAAACCGGTGTCGTTATTCCCAATTTCTGGCTGATAAGCACTCTCCTCTTTGCTTCTTTTAGAACAGTTATTTTAAATACCTGTCTTACTATTTCTCCCCCATGCTGCTGGCAACATTAATTGCTACTTATAGAAAGAAGACATAAAGGATGAATGATCCATTAACCAAACCTACCTAAAGAGCTTCAAATTGAGGTATGGATTACATTTTGATGGGCAAAGGCATACTCTGTAAGTTGAGGGTTGTATAGTAACCCAGATCTTAATCTTCAGACACTCCAAAGTCTTTGGAAAATAAGCCTTATTTCTGAGTGTGTGATGTGCCTCAATTAGGAAGGGAGCTGTGGGAGAAGAGTGGATACAGACTCCAGATAGCCTAATTTGAAGGAGGCTTGCCTGTTAGTGTAAAGGCCAGGGGCAGCTAAGCAGGTGCAAACACAGTTGGTGATCCAGACCTTCTAGGAACACACAGGCTGTTAGGCTGTGCATTTTCTATAAAAGCGCTTTGTGCTTTGGTCACTTTATTGAAAATCATTATTCTCGACATTTTTACTTCTGTAAAAGAAATATGTATCTTATCAATAGTTATAAAAAGTACTTGGATTTTTAAAAATATTTCTAGGAAAAATTTAATTAATCATAACCTACATTGGTGAGCTTTACCTTAGGAAAAGACTGTCAGGAAAAAATAGAAAAGTAACTTGTGAACTCTTTGCAAGCAGGTGAATACGATTTGTAAAAATCTATATGGGACTAATATGTGTACAACTCATGATTAAATTTTTTAACAAATTTCTTCATCTGTCCTTCATTTCTGAAATGATTAAAACCTTTTAAAAAATAAGATTTAAAAAGAATCATGAACTTAAACTACTTTGCTCAATTAGGAATATTACAGCTTTAGTAGAAGCTAAAACATTTTAATTCATTTCAGAAGACGAATTCAACTCTTCTTTCACATATAATGAATGAGACATTTATTGGTTATAAAGCTTTTTACTTTGTGTTTCCTTACTTATCCAGAGAAGAGGATGGGAATACCAAATATGTTTTGAAACCATTTCATCCAAAGCTGGCTAGAAGTGTTTCTCTTTTTCTTTGTTCAATGTTAGGTAAAACACTTTGACTTCAGACTGCTGTGATCACACTAGCGACATCAGCTTAAACTTAGGGACTAGGGAGAGATGAAGGAATTGTAGTTGTATTTCACAAGAAGTCCAGAGTAGAGAAACAAGTCATTATTATTTACCTTTTTTTTTTTTTTCACATCTAAAAGTGTTCTCTTTCATAAGCAAGATTGGGGTCAGGACAGAGGGGAGTGCAGCCTGTGCTGGGTTTTGTTGAAGCTGTCTCCAAAAGCTAGGTAGATGGAATGGTATAGCCCACATTTGAAATGTAGCCTGATTCACCTGATCGCTAATTGGGAAGCTAAATCCATGCCCTTACCATTTCTTAAAAAACAAATATTATAAAATAAGTGAAACATTTAAGGAAGGCGAATCTGTGGAATCCGAATTCTGATCATTGGGCAGCAATATTTATATATCACTAAACATTGCACCCATGTTCCACCTTGACTCTCCCGGGCAGCTCAGGGTGAATGGGATTCTTTACATGCTGTAAAGTCGGCAGGGGCTGTTTGGTCACAGCAGAAATTTTATGTTAATGCCAGAGATTGCTAGAGTAGAAGACAGGAGAGGCAAAGCTGTTTAATTTTGTCAAAGATGAGACAATATTGTGAGATTTCTGTGACTGAATCAGATGTCGTATTTTATAAATAAGAAAATGCACAACCACTGTTGGGAGCTTTAAGGAATTCTGCTTTAATGAGGGGCCTTGCTAATATTTATCATTTAAAGTGGATGAGAATCATGAGGGGCTGCACACATTCGAGCTGGTATTCTCTTCCACCCTACTTTTAATATGTAGCTTTTACTTCCCCCAGCCGCTACTTGCATTGTTAGGAGATTTCTGGATAAAATGTACACAAGTCTGTTAAAAATAAGGGAGTAAGAGAAAAGTTAGACATGGCCAATTCCTTTTACTCAGATATTAGTTGCATGGCATCTAAAAAAAGAAAAAAAACCAAAAAACAAAATAACTTTTGCCTTTAAAAAAAAAAACACCTTATTTTGGGAATCAGAGCATACTTCTAGGCAATGATTTCATTTTGAATCTATTGTATTCCATTTGTTCTTTAAGTTCATTGAATATTTAAAAATCCCTGCAGCATTTTTTCAAATCCCGTGTAAAGAATTAGCAGCTAATTTGGCATACTACAGTTTTCATAAGATAAACTATATAAGTAAGATTGACCATGGTCAAAAAGGACTTGTTTATTTCATGCATTCATTTATTTTGCTGGGACAGGGTGGAAGTGGGATGGTGGACTGGGAAGAGTAGCTGTGGGGTTTGTTTGGTTTTGTTTTAATTTGAGCTTATCTTAGAAGATGTGAAATGCCTCCTTTTGATGCAGATCTGTCTGTGGATTGGGTGCTAGGACACAAGACTAACCCTCTTTCTCTCCCCACATAATGCTCTAAATCTTGCAACAATACTGACTCAATGACTTCAAATCCCATGCTCCTTTCTTCCCTTCTTTCGCTTTCTAAACATGTTTGTGTTATGAATCATACTCAGACACAGGGCCCATTTGATGGCTGGGCTGGGTCTCCTTGTCACCACCCCAGTAAATTGGAATGCAGCCCACAAAGTCGCCCTGCCCCGGCCCAGGAGCTCCGCCTGGCTGGGTGAGTTCATTGATGTGCTGAATATCACAAAGACTTAATTCTGTGCTGAAAGGTTAAAAAGAAGCAGGGAGGAGAAAGAAGAGAGGAATAAAGATGAGGTCTGTGGAGAATGGTTTATTCAGCTAATGAATTTTTGCAGAATGGCTAACAAGGAAGAATTTTGCTTAAGGAAAATTGGTCCTTGATGTGACTCCTTCCCTCCTTCTCTTTTCCCTTTTGAGCAGGTGGAAAGTTAGAGGAACTGTTCGTTAAATGACACAGGAAAATAGAAAGATGTATTTTCAAAAGGCAAAACAAAAACTCCCACTTTGGCTTCCAATTTATGCTTTGAGGAATGTCAGTTTCTCATAGAGTTGCTCTGGCCGCCCCTGCCTCATTTAATATTATGCAGCTGCTGTGACCTAATTTAGCCTCTGGGGCACCCAAGTCAGAGCATTTGAGGGCTTCACACAGATTCTTCTGCAACATGTCTGTTAACCAATAGTGCCTTTGGGAAAATGCTTGGGTAGTTAGTCTTTTCGGTATAGTCCAGTGCTGTCCTGTTTCAAGAGGGATATGAATAAGGCAGGATGATTCCAAAGAAGAGAAAAGACACTGGACACTGGTAAGAAGCGCAACAAAAACATCTTGGCCTATCCCACCTTTGTTTCTTCCTGGAGTTAAGAGGAGTTTCCCTACACCTTTGGGCTCTTCTAAACTTGTAATAACCTAAATGTAAGTGCAGGCTAGAAGAAATCTGCAGATGACATTTTAAAACAAAAACATGTTCACATTTCAGAAAAAACCCTTATGTGATTGTACAAGGCGTATTCATTATTAAAGTACCTGTGACAAATGTTCATATGCCTTTTATAGATAAGAAGATAAAAATAGGTGCTGGGACTAGCAGAACTCAGCTTTAGGAGGAAAATTTGATTTGCATGCCATTTACAAATTATTTCTACCACCTCTGACATCAAAGTTATAAATGTTTTAAAAAAACTGCACAATGACTTTATAACTTTCCTTATTTATGTTCACACAGACTGTAAAAGAGAGAAAGCTAGCACTTCCTCTTTTCTCTTGCAATCGCATAACGCATTCACACATCAAGTACATGAAAGTGATCCTACTGTTCTCCAGCTGCAGACTTTTGACTTTATTGCCCAAATATTCAGAGGTTGTATGGAAAAGGAGCTCAAGGTAGGGGAAGGGAAAAGACACTTTATTCTCTACCTTTTTGTCCTTTAATCTGTATGATCAAAAGTATCATTGTGTGGCACTGCAATTGGGGGAAATATACAGTAAATGAACTGGAGAATGAATTGGCCTAATATAATGGAGTTTCATGCCTCCTCTTTTTTTTTTTTTTTTTTAACATATTAAGGTTCATTCATTCAACAAACATGTGCTAAGCATCTGTAATATGTCTGGCATTGTTCTCAACCCTTGGTATACATTAATGAACATGACAGATAAAGATACCAGCCCTCCTTGGGTTTATATTCTAGGGCTTGATCATTGAGTCATAGAACCTGATTCAAATTGTTCAGATTATTTTTCCCCAAATAGTCTTACTACTCTTACTGTCATCAAAGACTTCAGTTCATATTAATTTTCTTTACCATTTCTGTTGCAATTTACATTTGCTCAGTACTCTAACTTCAGTTGTTACCCAAGGAGACTGCATAATCTCATTTCTTGGACATTTCTTTTTTTTTTTTTTTTTTTTTTTTTTTTTTGAGACGGAGTCTCGCTCTGTCGCCCAGGCTGGAGTGCAGTGGCCGGATCTCAGCTCACTGCAAGCTCCGCCTCCCGGGTTTACGCCATTCTCCTGCCTCAGCCTCCCGAGTAGCTGGGACTACAGGCGCCCGCCACCTCGCCCGGCTAGTTTTGTTTTTTGTTTTTTGTATTTTTTAGTAGAGACGGGGTTTCACCATGTTAGCCAGGATGGTCTCGATCTCCTGACCTCGTGATCCACCTGTCTCAGCCTCCCAAAGTGCTGGGATTACAGGCTTGAGCCACCGCGCCCGGCCATTTCTTGGACATTTCTTCAATTCACATCCATTCTGTCATTATACACTTGCTATGGACAGAGAAATAGACAGAGGTGATGTCCGAAGGGCCTTTCTAGTCCTAATTCTACAACTATCTAAGCATCAAATGTCTACCCAAGGTACGTAAGTATTGTTTTCTTTCTTTCTTCATAATGTATTGAACAAAGTTCAAGGAGGCAAACTGGCTGCAAAAGAGTCAAGGCTTGAAAAGAGTCAAGGTTTAGACTTCTCACTTTGAATTCAGCACAGAGACTATGAAGCTCTGCTGCTTATTGTATTTATCCTGCCATTCATTTATGCATTCATTAATCCTTCATCCAATACACCTTCGGTTACTGCTGAACTGTGAGCCAGACACTGCCTCAGCTGCTGAGGGGAGCAAAGATATGCCAGAAAGCCACTGCCCCCTGGAATTCAGTCTGGTGGGGCACCAGGATGCTTCTTTGTAAGCACAGTTCTGTGTTTTTTTGGTTTTTTGTTTTTTGAGACGGAGTCTCGCTCTGTTGCCCAGGCTGGAGTGCAGTGGCCGGATCTCAGCTCACTGCAAGCTCCGCCTCCCGGGTTTATGCCATTCTCCTGCCTCAGCCTCCCCAGTAGCTGGGACCACAGGCGCCCGCCACCGCGCCCGGCTAGTTTTTTTGTATTTTTTTAGTAGAGACGGGGTTTCCCCGTGTTAGCCAGGATGGTCTCGATCTCCTGACCTCATGATCCGCCCGTCTCGGCCTCCCAAAGTGCTGGGATTACAAGCTTGAGCCACCGCGCCCAGCCAGCACAGTTCTTAATTTCAAGTCCTGAAGGACTTAAGTGTTTCTTCAGCTTGCTTTTGTTTTTTTTCCAGCATTTTTATGGCAAGCTGTCTTCGCCAGCAGAGGAATACACTATTAACATGTTGAACACAGACCTGAGTTCTTCCGCATGTGCGTGTGCACACACATGCATATGCATACACATACACAAAAATTTATTTTTCCTCAACTTTGCTGAATTACTTTTCCTTCAGTTATCTGCTGAGGCAATATCATAATATGCAAGCTTTTCAGAAATCCAAAGGGATTCATGCCCAACTGAGTTATTTCACTCTGCACTCTGTGTCAGTTCCTGGAAATTAACAATAGAGCATTTCACTTTGCTCTTTGATCCCACTAGCTCAGTCATGGTATTTTTCCAGATGTTTCCGTCTTGGGTTGCTATTACAAAAAAGCACAGCACAAGTTAAACTAGGACAAGTTGGCCTGTCCTGGGGTCTGAGGAATGTGTTTTCCACCCAATAAACTGGTCATGTGCCACAGAAGGGTTAGAAAGGGAAACTCAGACTTTATAATCAGAGTGATCCTTTTCATTGTAAGTGTATTTAAGGAAAAGTACCATGCCCACCCCCAGTAATTTGACTCAAGACCCTGTAGCTTCTCAAAGACATTGATTTGGCCTGGTTCTAGTAAAAATGATTTATGTTTTGAAATAAGTTACCAAGCTATTTTCTCTCAGTTTAATTTACCCTAGCCTGTATAATACTCTTGGGGGTCTAAATGCCAACAGGCGTAAGAAAAAACTTCAGTTGCCAGTAATTATATCATTTAGGGGGGTGGGCAGAGATAAGACAAATAATTGGTGTTATCATGCCTTCTATCCAAGTTTTGTAAGCAAGAATTTCATAGCATGTTTGAACACAAATGGCAAAAAAATAAGCCCACAGAAACTTGAAGCATTATATGTTAAATTTACTAAGCTGGAAATAAGGAGAAGAAGTGAAAACAGTACCCCAAGAAAGTCCCAGAAGACTGATAACACCAAATGCAGGGGCCCTTGTTCTACCTCAACTCCAGCCCAAATCCACCATGAAGACTCCCTCAATTGTCCTGAAACACATGCCCTGAAGCATAATGTGGTATTATAAAAGAAATTTCCTGAAAAATGACAAGATAAGCTTCTAATAAACTGTGGCTAAAATCTGATACTGGAAAGAGGAAGATGGAATTAGGAAGATGTGTAAATGTTGACACATATTCTCACAGCTAATGCTTATTTTATTAAGCATTTCTCATTTGGTTTGTGCTGCTACTAACATATAACATTATTTACTGAGCTTGATTTCCAAATACTTAATATCTTTTTAAATGCTTTTATACCCTGTGATCCAGCAATTTCACTCCTCCATATAGTCGATACAAAAATGTATAGATATGTGAATGAAACGGCATATGAGAATGTTTCCAGAATTATTTTTTGGAGCAATCAAACACTGGAAATTGTCCAAATGCCTATAAACAGTAGAGTGGATAAATTATGGTATATTCACATAATGAAATGCTATGCAGCAATGAAAATAAACCAATTCTAATTATATTCATCACTATGGATGACTGTCGTAAACATGCATTTGAGTCAAAGAAGCCACAGCAAAAGAATAATTTATGATTCCATTTATTTAAGTACAAAGAGAGGCAAAACCAATCTATTTTGTCAGGAGGTAGGATAACCCTTGGGAGGGGGTGGCAATTAAAAAGGAACAGAAGGAAGACTACTGGGGTGCTGGTCGATTCTTTCTTTTTAATTTGAGTAAAGGTTACACGGTGTATTCAGCTTATGAAAATTCTTTGAGCTCTGCCCTTATATGTACACTTGTCAATATGCATGTTAGAGTTTAATACACTTGTGCAAATGTAAACATATGTTCACTTATTAAAGACAGCAACACAACAGAAAAATTCATTTAAAACATACTTAAAGAAAAAAAAAAAACTAAGTCAGTTGTGATGACACATGCCTGTAGTCCCAGCTACACAGGAAGTTGAGGCAGGAGGATCTCTTGAGCGGAGAAGTTGAGGCCAGCCTGGGCAACATAGTGAGACCCACCCCCCCACCCCCAATTCCTAAAAAAAAAAAAAAAAAACTGAGTAGTTTTGGGTTTGACGTTTAAATAAGAACATAATTTATGAATATTTTAATCTTATTTTCCTACTTTAAAGAGTAGGATATTTTCCTGAGTGCATATCAGTGTGGATACATTTTGCAGTTATTATTTGACCACAGACTCTGAAGAACTGGCATAAAATATTGTATAATACAAGCATGTTAAATTGGATTAAAATGAATAACAAATGCTATTTTTCCTTCGTTAAATATTCCAGATTTCTTTGATTAGATATCATCTCTCCCTTTTTTGAAAGTCCACAATATGTTGTATTTCACTTAGCGATGCATATATTGTACTACTTTGTATTATATCTAATTTTATAAACTCCTTGGGGTAGAGTTAGGGCTCATTCATCTTTGAATCTACTGTGATATCTGCAGAAGGCAGGCATAATATAGGGAAGATGTTAAGAGAGTGCCTACTGGTGCTAGACATGAGTTCAGGTTCCCTTGCTGCCATTTACAATTTTTTTCTTTTTTTTCGAGACAGAGTCTTGTTCTGTCGCCCAGGCTGGAGTGCAGTGGCGTGATCTCAGCTCACTGCAACCTCTACCTCCTGGGTTCGAGCCAGTCTCTGCCTCAGCCTCCCTAGTAGCTGGGATTACAGGCACCCACCACCATGCCTGGCTAATTTTTTTATTTTTAGTGGAGACAGGGTTTCAGCATCTTGGCCAGGCTGGTCTTGAATTCCTAATCTCGTGATCCATCCGCCTTGGCCTCCGAAAGTGCTGGGATTACAGGTGTGAGCCACTGCACCTGACCTACAATTTGTATAAATTTGGGGAGCAGCCTCTCTGTACTTCAGTTTCTTCTTTATAAAATGGGAACAATTGTGGCATCTGCCTCTTAGTGTTGCAAAATGAATCAATAGCTATCAAGCTCTGAGGACAGTTCCTGAAACATTGTTAGTGCTCAAGAATTGCTAGCTGCTATTTTTAGTCATGTAGTATAATTAAGATTCCTATTGTGATTCCTGAATGAGAAAAAGGAAAGAAAAAAATCAGAAAGACTTAGAAGTAGTGGCCAAAAGTCATATGTAAAAATCTAAAATTGCTTGATAAAGTTTCTGTCTGCTAATTCCCCAATACAATTTTTTTCTCAAATGTTCTTCAAATAAAGTGTCCTAATCATTTATAGTTGAATAGTTTCAAAGTGTTCTAAGTCAGTCTAGTCATAAACAATTACTAGATTATTTCTTGTAAATATCGATAGTCTCCTGATTCAGTTAGGTAGGTGGGACCATGGTAACAAATAGACCCAAAAATGTATAATGGCTGAAACATAGTAAAAGTTTATTTCTAGCTCATATTACAGCCCAAGTCGCTATTACCAGTCAGCTTCCATTGATGATTCAAGAACCCAGGTTCTATCGATAGGTATACCATCCCCTAAGTCTCCTCTAATACTGATGTCCCACTGTCAGAAGTGAAAGAGTGTGGGAAGCTGCATCCATCCACTTCTTAAAAGCCCGGATGAGAAACAGCACACATCACTTACTCCCGTATTCCTTGGCTAGATTTCACTTAATGGCCACATCCCACTGAAGAGACACTGGGAAATATAGTTTAAGTATGTGCCTCAGAAGGAGAAATTGAATTTTGTAAATAGCTGGCAGTGCTTGTCATTATTTAGAGGTAGGCAAGGGCTATAGTTCTATTTCCCGACAATTCCATTGCAAATACAGAAGCATACTCATAACATTCCCACACAGATATGTCATAGCGACCAGGCCCCAATAATCATAGCGCTTTTTCTGAAGCTCATGAAAGTTCCAGGTCTCTGTCCCTGTAGGTGCTTCAATCACAGCTGACACGAAAGGGTCCTCTTGAGATACAACACTATTATAAGGGCAGGACTTGGTTAAGCTTAGAGAAGGAATAAGGCAACCAAAGTCATGTGAATCATGCTTGGATATACCACTATTTTGGAATCAAGTTCAGCAACCATTTCAAAAAGCACCTTCCTTCCAAAAAGTGGCTCACCTCCTTAGCTCACTGGATTATTCTAGTGTTACACATAAGAGGGAAGAATGTCTTTAGATTCTATGCAATCCACATATTTTGAGGACCAATACTTTTACTAACAAAAACTCCAACCTCTTATATCCGTTTTGCCAATTAGAAGAACTTCTCACGTTAGTGTGGACATAAAAATAAGGAAAGCACATCTGTAGCAGCCACCCTGGAGTGTGGCCTTTTGATGAAATATTAGCAACTACAGTTGGCGTGCATTTTCGTACGTAGAGCAACTCACCGTCCCTCGGGTATAAGCAGGTTACTCACGCATACATATCATACTACCCATGCAGACAGGTATTTATTATAGGCAGCAAAATATTGTAAAAGGTAAAATTAGCCTTTTATTTAAATATCCCTCTGACAGAGATCATCCCCAAGGAAGGCTCCCCTATAATAAACCACTTATTTATAATACAATGGTTTAACATGTAATAATTGCTTGAAACATGGAATGTTGTCCGTAAGCGAAGCAGCTGTGCTGTGTGATCAGGAAGTTGTTGTAGATTTCTCTTTTTCCCCGCAAAGATTGATAGGGGGCAATGATTTCTTGATTTGCTAACCTCCGGAAAAGGAAGTAATGAAATGTTAACATTCTTCAAAGACTTGACTTTTGAAAAGCATCCTGAAGCCACTGTGGGCTGATTGATCATCTCAGTGGGGGTGTCCTCTGGGAGGTTTTGTACAAAATACTCCTAGATTGTGCAACAAGGAGCTGCATTTCTCCAGAACATGAGAAATATCTGTTGTGAATGTTATTCATACTTTTTTTTTTTTTGGATACTCAAAAATTCTTGTTTTTCGTGACTGTCTTTTGTCGGTTTTGTCATTGTTGGTGGGATGGGGAGAAAGAGGATCTGTTTCTCTGAAATGATATTTGAAGTATGTGCTTAGATCCTAGATGGAGAGTTCATGTCTAAGTTGTGTAATAACATTGTTTTTAAGTTTAGTGGTGGTCCATGGGGATACTGGAGACCACCCTACTTATGCTTGGGGGCTGCTATCTTCATTCATTGTGGTTTTCACCATGGCAATGGGAATAGAATTTTCAGCTCTGAGCTCTTCTGCATTCTTAAGTAAGCTTGCATAATACTGCTGAGGACAAAGCAGTTGCCTGCTGAAAGCCAAATGAATGCATAAATTTGGCCTCAAGATTTTTGAACTGTTGTGAAAGAGTTTTTGTGTCGTGGTTTTCTTTTTTTCTTTCAAATCACCACTAGCAAATTTTTTCTTCAGTTGATATCTTTGTTATCCAAAATCTGATGTATAATGAAGATAGGTAGACAATTTTAACACATGATTTACAAATCAGTTTCAGAGTCTAGGTTAGTCTTTTAAGAATTTTTATATTAAGTGAAAACTCCCCTTTTAAACATTTGTCTGGGATTTTGTGCTGGGCATGATCCAACAAAAGATGACTGCTTCTGTAACAAAAATGATAAACTCTATAGAACCTGGCTTAGAGATCTTGCCATATTATTGAATAGCATTGAATGGTATTGAATTATTCTTTTTCTAGATGACTGAGCTAAAAGGAAGCTATTGTTACAGAAAAATTTAGTTTGGAATTGTTTCTTTTCCTTTTCTTTCTTCCTTTCCTTTCCTATCTGACATTATATCCTCCCTAACCAAATGACATTTGTAATTACTGTTACCTGAAGACATTCTGTTAAGTTTTACCCAAATAATTCAATGGTTACTTTAGGAAACATAAAACGTAAGTGCATATATTGAACTGTCCTGTCAAATTTGTATATTGTGGAAGGCACAATATACTTACTGATTTGAATCAGTAAGTACAGCTTGGCCCTGAGACATGGAAGTCCCTGAAACACTGCAGGGATGAGAACACTGTGACAAAAAAAGAATGCCTATCAATGGTGGTCATGCGTAGTATCTCAGCACATTTCAAATGTTTTATTGTTTGTTTGTTTTCAGATGGAGTCTCGCCCTGTTGCCCAGGCTGGAGTGCAGTGTCGCAATCCCAGCTCATTGCAACCTCGACCTTCCAGGTTCAAGTAATTCTCCTGCCTCAGCCTCCTGAGTAGCTGGGATTACAGGCGTGCATCACCACGCCGGGCTAATCTTTGTATTTTTAGTACAGATGGGGTTTCACCGTGTTGGCCAGGGTAGTCTAGAACTCCTGACCTCAAGTGATCTGCCCACCTCAGCCTCCCAAAGTGCTGGGATTACAGACATGAACCACTGCGTCTGGCAGTACATTTCAATTTGAGCTATGAAGCCTATAGATATCAGGTCTGATGACCCAGGGAATGTCTTGAAGGAAAAATTCATTTAGAAATATGAAACAAAAGGCATTTGGCCTGTAGATTTAGGTGATGTCAACATTACCTGCTTAACACTACAAATTCCTCATATCTTATAGTGCACTAAGCTACTTTCCCACTATGGTACACAAACGGACCACTACTTTGATTATTGTAATGGCTCTTTACAAAACACTCAGGTGGCTTTGGGTTGGAAAAAGCCAAATAAGGAGTTTTTACTTTCTTAGATGTCCAATTTAGTCAATTAAAGAATAATAATAACAACACAAACCTCTCATTCCTTCTATTACTATTAAAAAAATTTTTCTAAATTACATTTCCGGTCATGCTGCTGGAAGCTCCAAACTGGATCTGCTTTCTGTTTTGGATGTTGACAGGCAGGGTGTGATTGTGACAGGGCATTGGCTATTTTTCATGGTCCTCTTATATTTGAACTTGACTTTTATTTTCAATGGCTCAAGCCATAGCAGTTCAAAGATAAGGAATAAGTGTCTGTTGTTTGTTTGGTGCAAAATATAGGAAAGCACTATAATGAAAATAGAATGGGCCCAAATTATGGGCAAATGCATTATTTATTAAGTCATTTTAGTTTCCTGTAATAAGAACTGGGAAGTCTCTGGATATTTATAATTGTCTATATGTAAGCAGTAATCCCGGAAGATCTGTGTAAGGATCAAATGAATTGCACTTAATGAAAGTGATTATACCAGGAACTTTCTAACATTGTTTTCAATTTGAGGGTGAAAAGATATCTTCATTACTGTGGAATAATTCCCTGGCCTTCTGGTCTGATAGTCTGAGGAAAGACTTCTGCCTGCATTTGGGCAGTTAGGTTTAGTCTACAAGTTAGACAACCAAGATATTTCCATAAATCAAATAGCAATTTCCATTTATGTCTGACTTCTTAATAAATTTACATTAGACTTGGCTATTTCTTAGCAAAACTGAGTAACTTATTCAATAGTTTTTGACACTTTGGGAAATGCATATATGTTGCATTTACTTATTTTATTTCCATTGTATTTCAAAAGAGATTTGAGATAGCTGAGTAGAAACATCCTTCTGTAGACCATGTCAGGTACAAAGATGCGTAAGTAGTCTCTGGCATCCGTGTTGCTTTCCCTGTTATGCAGAAGGAAAGGGAAGCGTTGAACACTGTGTCCCAGACAGCGTCTGCCACCTTCCATTCATTCCCAGAAGGAATACTCCCCTGTTTCTTGCCAAGAGAATCCACTACTGTTTATCTGACTCGAAAATTGTTTTTTTTATATATTTATTGATGGCTAATTAAATGAGTCAACTTTTATAATGTGGTTCTTGAAGAAAAAATTTGGTAAGTCATAAATTCATTCTTAATAATTATGTGCAAAGGTATATGTTCTGTGTACATGCATATGAATGGCTCAGTGAATATTAAAGTGGAACACCCTTTTAAAAAATATTTATTAGGTAGTAGAGCATCACTTTCATAGTTCATTACATTTAACTCCTATTTATGGCTCAGATATTTTTTCCATTACAAGTGGATATCTTCTAAAGCATTTCCAAGACATTTTCCTTAGCAAATAGCAAGTTTTGATGACATGACCTAATTCTTCCAGTTTTCAATTTCTAAGATGTTTGGCCCATGTCCCATTTGGCACTTACCTGGGAAGGATCAAGAACAGTTAGTGAAGATGGTTGTGGCTGAAAGTCTGAAAAATGGAAAACTTACTTGCAGTAGACAAATGCCTTAGCCTGCATCAAGGTGAACTTCAGACTGCAGTATGGCCAGAAGGTGGGGGGATACTCAGAGGGGCTTGGTCTGGAAGAATCAGACTCTGGGCGTTCTTTCTCAGGCAGAGCATCTATAAAAGGATTGGAGAGATTGGGAAAATCATTAATTACTTGGTCAGTACAGAATTTTTCTAAGTGGGGAGAGAAACCTTTGAAATCCAATGGAGAAATTAATTATGAAACTCAAATAAATACAAGTTAATACAATTGAAGCAGTGAAGGATATTAGATCAAAGCTTCATGTGGGTTGCAAAATTCTGCCAATAGAAGAAAATTAAATAAAGATATGACTTTAATCTAGCCATTTGTGCTGCAAGACCAGGCATGGTCTGGAGACCCATGTTGGACTAATGACTGTCAAACAGGGTTTCCTTGGTGTGTTGATGATGGTGGTGAGAAAAATTACCTTGGATCTCTTGCAGTCTCAGAACTTACCTCTAGGCTAAAACCTGCAGTTGATACTCAACCACTCCCAGTGATTGAACATTTGCTTGTCAGCATGACCATGAAATTGTTTGAGGTGATTCAGTTGTTTCCATAAGACTTAAATGTACAGTGTTTAAGAAAATCATCCCATAATATTAAATGCTTTTGTATTAATACATCTGGATGTATATGGCATTTTAAGTGTATGAGTATCTTCATTGAACACTGTGATTACATTAAAATGGATAATTGACTATTTAGACTTGGGTTTTTAAGTTGAAATATTAGTAAGTTTATCAAAAATATTGAACAACTTGAGATAACTTAGGATCCACTGTGTTTAATTTGTTATGTTTACAAGAACTACTTATGTATGTGGTAGTATTTGTTTGTACTCAAACGATTGAAGCAAGTAAGGAAATTAAAAAGCAAATTTATAAATGTAAGTTTAAAATCTTTAAGGAATTTGATTAAATACATGAGACCAGGCATTGATCAAAGATTCCCTGAAAGCAATTTAATATTTCCTAAATTTCAAGAGAGAATTTTAAAATATTTTAAGTTGGATTTAGAAACTTTGAGAATATTTATTTTGAAAAAAATAAATTTTAGGTAATCTTAACTGTGCACAAAAAGCCATACATTGATACTATCCTGACACAATTCTTCCTCAAATGGCATATTGTTTATTGGGGTGGAAAAAAAAAAGGCTCCCAACCAGACAGTTTTTACAATGTTTACAAAAAACAATGTTTTACATTGTTATGGAAAACACATCTAACACGTTATTACATCAAGCCCTGATTGGGAAAGAGTTACCAGCCACTTTCTGTGGCACAAGACTGAGGTGGACCAGGGAACGAAACTGTACTGTGAATCCTTATTCATTTTCTCATTCATCCCGAACTCTGGTGAGCTCAGCTACAATACAGAATAATAAATTAATGTCAGTCACACCCATGAGGACTCTTTTAATGTTACCCATTGCAAAAATACCTTGGCCACATTCCATCCTTTGCTTTAATAGGATGAGTCCTGTGCTTAACTCAGATTTCATTTGGAAAAAGAGCTTTCTCTGCCCTCAAGCAACTCGGACTAATCTTGTGTGTCCTTCATTAGTACTTTTACCACATGCCTGCCTTCACCCTGGAGCTGCCTAGAATTTATGCGTACTCTGTCTCTGATGTGGCCTGTGAACACTACCTTAATTTGCAGCACCTGCTTTTGTTATAAGGTTAAAGTGCCTGAGAGCTTCTTTTGGTCTGTTTGTTTGTATGACAGCTTTTTGAAATTGGCAAGAACGTTTCTTGTTCCCTGCCCCCAGTCTGGGTTTCTGCTCAGAAGTTATCTGTTCGTGCTGGATGTAGGAATGGTAGTTTGTGGAGACAGCCTAGAAAATGTTTGTATCATCAAGGATTTGGGTGGAAGATAAAAATGTGAAGAGAGTAAATATTTTAGAGCACATAAACCAATCTGTTTCTTCTAGCACAGCTCTTTGATTCATCAGGCTAGTCATTTAAATATTATCCCAAATGCTTGATCAAAATTAAGTAAAGAGGGTAGTTTTCAAAATGGAGCTCTTTCTTTCACATTTTATGAGTGAATCTGGTTTTCTGACTCAGATAAACAAAAGGCTGCTGACTTATGCAAATGTTTCATGTAGCTCAGGAAGACTTGCTGGGTAGTGAAATTCAAGGCTGAGACAGAAGGCAAAGTTGGGATGGATAGATAGCCTATACTACATGATTTATACATTAGACTGTCCATGCTCAGGTTCACTCATTTAAGTCAAGGAGGACAGATGTCCACATATGTGTATTACTCTTTATCACCTTGCACTCAATTTTATTGGTCTTTATTTTTATATATGCTGTATTATCCAGCTCTCTTATGTTTCATATGCATTAATTGTGCTTGTAAAGAGGTTACAAGTTTTTTTCTGTCACTCCACAGTACCTGTTTGAAAACTGATCACACAGTACTTAAATATTTGGTTAGTTGGCTAGTTTTAATTTGGGGGATTAAGTATTCGTGAAAAGGTAAATGTTGAATTTATTGAACATTCATTTTGCACAAATACATAGTGTCCTGTCCCAGGTACTGCACCAGATGCTTGGATGCTGTGATGATGAAACAGTCAAGGTCTTGGCTCTCATAGGGTACACCATCTAGGAGGCATAGGGAGGATCAGAACAAAGATGGCACAGCTAAGGATAAAATAAGAAAAGGTACAGAAAGCTATGAGGTGGTGCTCATAAATGGCAGAGAAACCTAAATTAGCTGGAGTGATTGTTGAATTCTTTGCTGGAAAAGTAACATTGAAACCAGTGGTTCCCAAACTTCGGTGCACAGTGGAATCATCTAGGGAATCTTTAAATAAATGCTGCTTTTTAAAACTGAAGCTCCCACTTCCAGTTGTTATTATTTAATTTGTATAGGCTGTGGCCTGGGCATTGAGATTTTTGAAAGCTGGCTGGGTGATTCTAACATGTAGCAGAGTTTGAGAGCCAGTGTTTTAGGCCGAGACCTGAAGAGTGAATCAGAATTGATCAGGTGAAGAATGTCGAGGGAATATCGTCTTCTTGAGTTTGGAAGGACTGTACACCCAGGAGACTGAAAGAAGGCTTGCTTGTTGGATCAGGGTGAAAAACGAGGTTGCTGACTACTGACCCAAACCAGTTTGGTCATGAACAACACTTGGATTGATTTTATTAGTTAGCAACTAAGAAGTTTAAAGTATTATAGGTGAGAGAAAGCCACTCCCTTATCACCTGGCTACTAGGTTATGAAAAACGTAAATTTCGGCTGGGCACGGTGGCTCAAGCCTGTAATCCCAGCACTTTGGGAGGCCGAGGCAGGTGGCTCATGAGGTCAGGAGATCGAGAACATCCTGGCTAACACAGTGAAACCCCGTCTCTACTAAAAATACAAAAAGTTAGCCAGGCATGGTGGCGGGACCTGTAGTCCCAGCTACTCAGGAGGCTGAGGCAGGAGAATGGGGTGAACCCAGGAGGCGGAGCTTGCAGTGAGCCGAGATCACGCCACTGCACTCCACCCTGGGCAACAGAGCGAGACTCTGTCTCAAAAAAAAAAAAAAAAAAAAAAAGTAAATTTCAAACAGAATTCCATCACATGCTTATTTAATAAGCAGCCATTAGCAAAGCAGGCACAAAGCAGTTCACACACTGTGGTCCTTAAGCTCCACAAAGTCTCAGCTCTCTATCCGTCCAGGTAAGCTGACCTTGCCTTGTACAAAAGGTTTACTTGAGGCAAAAACAACAGCATTTATCAGGCATGATTCCAGGCCTTCTACTTGGCATCATAAATCAGAAATTCTCCTAAACCAATGCTGGGCACATATCCAACTAGGTATCAAGCCACAGGCACCATTTTTCTAAGAGGTACAGGATTCAAACCTAAGGGATACATGATAACAGGCCTGGCTGGATTCTTACATGTTTATACAATGGTGGGGGTATGTCTAATGTATTTCTGCCCATGCACATATTTTGAATATCTTAAACATCACCTAATGAAATTTCATTATTACATCTATCATGCTAATTAACAAAACACTACTTTCACCAATAAAAATATAATGTTGATATTTATTGGCTATTGGCAAAGTTTCTAGTCTTGATGGATATAGAGATAATAAAAGGGCTTGTAGTCACTGCCTCTTTCTGATTGAATGTTACCTGGCCACCCCAATCTTGCCTTCCTTATAGCACGTTGCCTTGATGACTCCTGACCATGAAAGTGTAAACCAACTGGTATATGCACAATATCACACTGATTATACTGGAGTCATTTAAAGTAGATTACAGACTGTAACAGAAGAGTAATGGCCATCTCAGAGCCTGGAAAGATTGGAAAGGAGGAAATGATAAAAATTCTTCTTGGATGAGAAAGCTGACACTAATTAACTTTCCTTCTTGCTATTTATAGAACACAAGAGCTTATAGAGAGCAAGGAAATAAGGAGGAAATGGAGAGCTGCTTGGATGTTCCCTTTTATAAACAGGCCAATGCCTTCATTGTCTAGCTCTGTGAATGACTTGAATGGCCACTTGACAAAGGCATTGCTTCTCCCATATCTCACACAATGCATTGATCCCTGTTTTTCCCTATTTCTCAATATCTGGGGATTTAAATATTAGTCAGAAAACTCTTGATACAAATATTAAATGATCTTATTATCTCCCTAGGTCACTGTGTATTCCGTTGAGGGAATTCCTTCGAGGACCCTTTGGTGCTTTTTCAGTAATTAGGTTCCATCTTTGATCAACAGAAAATCAAAGTAAGGACTTCAATACTGCGGGAGTCACAGCCCTAACCTCTAGCAGACTGTGAGAGCTACTTTCCCACAGCCAGTTCAAAAGACAAGGCAGGGATTTTGAAATCTGTGTTTGATTTCTTTTTCATACTGCTAGATTACATAGATTCAGCTGCTGGCTACGCCTTTATGCCATTCTCAATAGCAGAGATATTTTTGAGGCCTTCTCCATTTCCAGCTACTCTTCTGCTTTTGTTGCCAGAGGATTCGTTTGCCTTCATAGCAGATCATTTTTAGGGTTGCTTTTCATGAGTTTGCATTTTCTATGCTCTTTTATGTTACAGATGGAGTCTGTGATCCTAGTCTGTATTTGTGTTGTCAATAGAAATATAGTTTAGACTACATATGCCATTTTAAATTTTCTTGGAGCTATATTTCTATATTTAAAACAGCAAAAAGGGCCAGGCATAGTGGCTCATGCCTATAATCCTACCACTTTGGGAGGCCAGGACTGGAGGATTGCTACAGGCCAGGAGTTCAAGAACAGCTTGACCCACATAGCAAGATCCCTGTCTCCACAAAAAATTGTAAAAACATTAGCCAGGCATAGTGGTGCACGCCTGTAGTCCCAGCTATTCGGTAGGCTGAGGTGGGAGGATTGCTTGGGCCCAGGAGTTCAAGGTTACATACAGTGAGCCATGATTGTGCCACTGCACTCCCTCCTGGGTGACAGAGCAAGACCCCAAATCAAAAAATAAGAAGAAGAAAATATTAATAAAAAAAGCAAAAGAGACATGAATTAACTTATATTTCATAGAAATCTATATCAAAAATATTGTTATTCTAACATGTAATCCATTCAAAAATATTATGAGGTATTTTACATTCTTTTTTTCATATAAAGTCTTTGTAATTGGTGTGATTTTATACTTTTCCAACACATTTCAAGTTGGACTCACCACATTTCCATTGCTCAATAGCCACATGTGGTTAGTGGTTACCAAATTGGACAGTATAGGTCTGTTTAAGAGTCCTCAGAAACCTGTTATCTAAATAGCCCATTGTTCATTCTGTAAAGCACATGCCTGGATTATTCCCTATCTTCCTAGTGGTTCTTGTGACCAAGGCCCCTATTGTTGAGATGACAGGGTTAAGGGCATTACTGGAGAGCAGCTAATTGGCTTTTTGAAATTCAAATATGTAAAAGTCTTTAGTCCCATGCCCTAGCCATTTTGGTTAATTGTTCACAGTGATATAAAAATGATAGAAATAGACTAATTGCTTATGGTAGTGGAGTATTGGCAAGTCAGGAAAGGTGTGAGAATGATTAAGCAGTAGAACTCATGGTACTTTTGTGAAACCTGAATTTTAACAACTCAGAAGGAAAAGACTGAGCATGTGTATCTCAAAAAGCTCAGAAATACTCATGCTGCTTATCTTTCTGCGTCAGCACCAGCCTAGTAATGACAACTGGAAAGAACAGACACAAATGGAGGATGCCTCCCTCCCCACACCTTATTGAATCTGACAGCATGAGACAGTGACGTCATCATTTCCCACTGTTGACTCCAAGTCTCCCTCATCTGTATCATCATGAAGCTGATGAATTTCCCCTCTTAAGTGGAAACAGTGAACTCTCCGTTTTAAAGGAGAGAAACAGGGAAGAACAAACTGTACTTGTTTTCTTCCTGCCTAGCCTCTGCTTTCATTGTTATGTAAGAGGTTCATGCAAATGACTTTGGTGCCTGTGTGCACATTTCTACCAATTAAAAAAGACATTGTAAAATCACCACCCAAAGTCCACGTGAAAGGATTTCAGGGGTTCTGTAATTGTTGGACTTAGAGTACTCAATGTGTCTACAGTGGATATTTGTAGTTATGCTCAACATAGTCATGAGACTGGAATAAGCTCTATAAAGGAATCATTCAAATCACTTTTCTATATGTTTGGTGATTAAGCTTGAAAATAGTTGAAACTGGTACTTAGTAGTAAAAGGGAATTAAAAAGGTTTAGAATATATGTAGTTGATGCTAACAGGCATTTTGGTGCTAGGAATATATAGAAGAGTATTACTAATATTTGCCATTCTTACAATAATCTGAAATGTCTGAAAACCATTCCGTCTAACACAGCACTGTCCAGTGGAACTGTCTGCAAATGATGAAAATGTCTCCTATCTGTGTTGACTAGTGTGGAAGCCACCAGCCACCTGTGGCTATTGAACATGGAAAATGTGACTTGTATGACTGAGAAACCCGACACCTGATTATTTTCTAGAAACTTACATTTTGATTGAACTCATGTCAATGTTTTTTCCAAGCTAGTATCGACAGCAAATACCAATTTGAAGTGAAGCTATGCTGAGGTGCACAATATTGCCACCCTTCATTTTAAATTTGGCTATTAATAATTTTCACCTTACGTAGGCCTGCTTTCTTGGATCAAATTTGGTTGTATAAATTTTCTTTTCTTTTTTGTTTTTTTGGTTTTGAGACAGAGTTTCGCTCCTGTTGCCCAAGCTGGAGTGCAATGGTGCAATCTCAGCTCACCGCAACCTCCACCTTCCGGGTTTGAGTGATTCTCCTGCCTCAGCCTCCTGAGTGGCTGGGATAACAGGCATGTGCCACCAGTCTGACTAATTTTGTGTTTTTAGTAGAGACGGGGTTTCTCCATATTGGTCAGGCTGGCCTCGAACTCCCAACCTCAGGTGATGCACCTGCCTCGGTCTCCCAAAGTGTTGGGATTACAGGCGCGAGCCACCGTGCCTGGCCTGGTTTTATGAAGTTTCTTATTTAACCCTGGCAGTCAAAGTTTTCTGATCTTGGATCCCCTTCAGCTCCTTTTAGGTGCCGATGATGCCAGAATTGATCTTGCCCCAAATGCAACAGGCAATGTTAGTCATAACATTTTGGCTTCTCGGTGAATTTCTTTGCTTTCCACAGCTTGGTCTTTATAGAACACTATCCTTTTAAGTCCTATGCCTCTCCCTCTTCCACCAGCAAGAGTTCATAATTCTTGTCCTGATTTGCCAAATCTGCTGTCCTAAATTTCCAATTAAGATACGCCTACATCAGTGTTGTGATAGGAGTTTAGAAAGAGCTTGTTCAACTCTTGCTTCCAAGTTTGTCTCTTTCCTAATTATCATTTCCTCCTCTAATAAATGCTAATTAAAATACTTTTCTTGCTGGTTTAGAGCCTTCTGTTTTAATATTCTTCTGTGTAAAGAGGCTAAATTTAGTTTTCTCTGAATTCTTCAGACCATTTTAAACAGAAATGAATATGTAAAACCACTTTAGACTGTGGTTTCTGTATTTTCTCAACAAGATAACTGCACGTACTATAGAAATATGGTTATATATTTTAATAGAAGCCAGCAGAATAAACCAGATTGACCCTATGCTCTTTTGGCTTATAAACATGTATGCTGAAACTTTGAAAACGCCTTTTATGGTGTCTGGATAGCTATAGGGTTTTTAAAACTTGAATTCCTGCACTAATCATTGGCTCTAGGAAAGACTTGGAGTTGTAGGGTGGGTTGGCCACACTTAATGTCAAATGATTATAAAACACACTCTGCTGTTCTAGAGCAGCAAACCCCAACTTTCTGGCACCAGGGACCTGTTTTGTGGAGATAATTTTTCCATGGACAGGAGGGTGTAGTGGGGGATGGTTTGGGGATGAAACTGTTCCACCTCAGATCGTTAGATATTAGTTAGATTCTCATAAGGAGTGCACAACCTAAATCCATCACATGCACAGTTCACGATAGGGTTCGTGTTTCTATGAGAATCTAATGCCACTGTTGATCTGGCAGGACGCACAGCTCAGGCAGTAATTAATGCTCACTTGCCCACTACTCCCCACCTGCTCTGCGGCCCTGTTCCTAACAGGCCAGGGACTGGTAGCGGTCTGTGGCCTGGAGGATGGGGTCCCCTGTTTTAGAGACTGGTGGCACTTGGTTAAATCCAATAAATTTACAATATCCAAGAAGGCAAACTAGTGCCAACAAAGTTTCCAAGGCTGGCAAAATGTATCACTTCTGCAGAGTCAACTTGAGTTTGGGCTAGTGAAGACTGAAGCAGCTTACCATCGCTCTGCCCTTTGCAGAAGGGCGTTAACCTTGAGGGAGTTGAGAAATACAGGTTTCTGGAAATACATCTTTCTTACTATTTGGTAAATTAAAGGAAGATCCTCTCAGGTCAGGTCCAGAGAACTCAATGCTAGAATGTTTAATTACTTCGTTCTTCAAAGAGCTCAAAGAAATTTACTGTTCTTTCTTAAATCTTCATATAACATCCAGGAAGTTCCTCAGGAGATTTTACAATTTTGTTTTGTTTTGTTTTGTTTTGTTTTGTTTCATTGAGCCTATTCAGAAACTCAGTAGGAAAACAGGCAAAGGAGAAGCAGCCCTGGTTGAAATGGGGTTTGCCTCTGAAGTCCTTCCTTCTTCTCTTTCCTTGATGATGTTGTCTCCATGTGTCCCAGCCATGCAGACCTCAGAGGAGTGCCCGGGGAGCACACCCTAAAGACTGGCCAAAAGCATCACTAAAGATGTGTGTGGTGAACAAAAATTTGGCTGAAATGCTGCCTCCACCCTAAAATACTATTTATGGCATTCTAATGCTGCTCAGCAGAGTGAATGCTTCTGTCTCTCTCTGCACAAATGTGTGTGTACACACACACACACACACACACGAGAGAGAGAGAGACTGAGTTTCCTAGACCTCAAAATAATTCAATAGTTAACTCTCTAAATAAATGGTAATTTCAGAATAGACTGGGCCTTTCTGAGTAACCCCCTCCCCAACAAAAGGAAGACAACAGAAATTATTTTCTTCTACTCACCAGAGTCTCCGAGAAATAGAGTTTATATGGAAATATAAACATCAGCTTCAGAATAACAGTCTGTGCATTTGGAGAGGAGAAACTTAACAATTCTAAAAACAAAAAGAGGAGAACAAGTGGCCAAACCCTGAGATGCCAGAGGAAAGAGGAATGTATGACCTTACTTTCCCTTCGTCATGGATGACTTGCAAGGATTAATTAAGTAAAAGTCGGTAAATTTCTTCAAGCTCTTTGGAGAAAGAAGCTATTTAAATATAAATTATGATCATGCAGCTTGCATCTCACATGTCAGGCATGCATGGTTAACTGTGTCTGACGTGTAAGTTATGCTTCCTCCAGGTTATAGCAGTGAGGATCCCGGATCGACCTCCCTTCTTTGACACAGTGGTAAGACAGAGATTGATGGTGTTATGTGTGGCATCTGAGTCCAGGGCATCTGAGCCGTGATGTTGCGCTTGGAGAAACCAGAGCCTCTATCTGTCTCTCTTCTTCGGGGCATTTTCTTAAGACATTTGAGGACGGAGTGGGAAACAGAAGTTAGTAAACTGAGAAAATCTACTTTTTTCTTTTTTTCAATATACTTTATTGCCTAAGAGGGTAAAACAAATTAAATGATTGAAGAATATATTTTTAACCAGGCGTTTTAGTTTCTTAGGGCTGGTATAAGGAAGGACCACCAACCATGAGGCTTAAGGCAACAGAAATCTATTTTCTTTCAGTTCTGAGGCTACAAGTCTGAAATAAAGGTGTAGGCAGGGCCATGCTCCTTCCGAAGGTTCTGGAGAAGAGTTTTTCCTTGCATCTTCCTAGCTTGTGGTTCCCCTAGGCATTCCTTGACTTACAGCAGCATGACTGCAAACTCTGCTTCTGTGTGTGTATGCGTGTGTGTGTGTGTGTGTGTGTGTGTGTGTGTGTGTGTGTATGTCTTCACCTGCCTGTCTTCCTGTTTTTTTTTCTTTTTCTTTTTTTTTTTTTTGAGACAGTGTCTCGTTCTGTCACCCAGGCTAAAGTGCAGTGGCGTGATCACAGTTCACTGCAGCCTTGACTTATCTGGCTCAAGGGATCCTCCTACCTCAGCCTCACAAGTAGCTGGGACACAGGCACACACCACCACACTGGCTAATTTTTGTATTTTTTGTAGAGATGGTGACTCGGCATGTTCCCCAGGCTGGTCTTGGAACTCCTGGGTTCAAGCAATCCTCCTGCCTTGGCTTCCTAAAGTGCTGGGATTACAGGCGTGAGCCATTGCACCCAGCCTGGCTGTCTTCTTATAAGGACACCAGTCACATTAGGGTAGGGACCTACCCTACTCCAGTATGATCTCATCTTACCTAATTACATCTGCAGCAACCTTATTTCCAAATAAGTTCATATTCTGAGGTGCTGGGGGTTAGGACCTCAATATACCTCTTTTTTGGAGATAGGGGGATGCAGTTTAGCCAGTAACACCAGGTTAGGATCGTTTTCAAAATTATGGAGGAGCCGAACCTTGCCCTTATATAAAGTATCAGGTGCAGCCCCATCAGAAAGCAGGTAGAGCAGCCCCGTCCTGGTGGGGGCAGCAGTGGAGGGCAACACCTCTCCTCTGCATCACCCCAGCTCACCTCGCTCCATCCCACCTGGGTACGTGTTCTTTAGACACCACCGAGACACCCCCAACACCCTGCAGAGTTTCAAGGGTCACAGCAGAAAAAGGTGCAAAACTAGACGTTCCATGGGTTTCCTTTCTCAAGTAAAACCCTATGTCTTTATAGCAGGCAGCTTTAAGGCACGCAAATTGTGAAAATAGTCTGTTTATAAGGCTTGTTGGAAAGCAATTGCATTTCCTTTGTTTGTTGGTTTTAACATAAAGAAAATAGAATCTATAATGAAAGCAAACTTCCTCCACTGTCACCTTTGCATTGCCACCAGCAGCCATTCAGAGTGGGGTGAAAAGCCTACCACAGACTGAGGGTTGATTTTGCCCTTCCAAATGTTAACGTCCATAGAGAATGGTAGCATACAGCTCACCCTCTAGAATGTGACTTCCTCCTTTCATAAAGACTGGGCAAGTGGGAAATTCATGCTTGTAAAGACTGAAACAGAGGGAGTCACAGCCAGTCCTACCTGCTGAGCTGCACAGGGTCCACCCACAAAACAATGACTTCACAGCAGAAACCCTGACAGAGGTCCATGCCGCCTCCCGCCCGGAGTGATGGAACTCTTGGGAATAGTTTGCCCGGGCTCCTGGGAGGAATGCAGACTTCCTTATCAGTCTTTGGGAGGCTGTGATCTCCCTGGCAAGGAGAAAGAATTATATTTTTTAGATAACTAGATCCTGGACGAGGAGGCTCTGGGAAAGAGTACACAAAGCAGCCCAAGGGGAAAAGTCCTGACGATAACTCCATAAAAAGCAGCTTTAAATGGTCTCAGCTGATCCATATTTTTAGAAAATTGTTTTTACTCAGCCCGCCTGACTGTAATACTATTGCCAGGAACAGCCATGAAAGGGAGATAAACATGATGTTGTGATCTTTCTTTTTATGCCTCCCATGAAGCCCTGGGTGTAGTATAAATTGTGCTTGACAACCTTTGATTAGCAGCTGCTCGTTCTGCTGAGAAAAGGAGGCATTTATCTGAGACACTGTTCTCCCTTCATAAATAAGCTAGAAATTTGTGGCTGATGAGTGTCCCTGAAGGAATCCTGGTCTGATCCACCTCTTTCACACCTCTGGACACTTCTGTTTGCAGCCCTGTGGGAAGGAGCAGTGGGGAGTCCATGGGGCCAATTGGGGAAGTCTGTGTCTCATGCTTAGGGTAGCGCTGAGTGACCTCAGAACGTTTTTGAATGTGATATGGTCTGTGCCAGGCAGATCAAGTACTTTCTTCTTTTCTGTGTGACAGCATGGTGCTGCAGAAAATGCTCTGGACTGAGCAACAAAAGATTTCATTCCATTTCCGATTCTTTTGCTAACTGTGACTTTGAGCATGCCACCTAATCTTTTTGAGCTGCAGCCTACATTCATTCTTCTAAAACTGAGCTATCCATGCACTTAAAGGGAAATGGCTCCAGATATGTGAAGCCATGGGATAAACCCAAAATATCTTCTAAGAGTATCAATTTTACTCCCTCATTTTGAGGAAAGCATTTTTATATGAGAAACAAGGCTACCCGTGGAGTAGAATGGAGAACCTCACAATAATTTTTCAATAGGTACAAGGAAAACCTGTTTCAGAGAAGTACTGACTTAAGGTGTGAGTTCCCTACTGTTTGATTTTAGGAATATTTTCATGGCAAAGTTTGAGAAGCACTAGATTAGATCATCTTGAGGCTGCCTTTCAACTATCATATTTGAGGTTTCAACCACAAACATCTGTTGTGGGCCGAACATTGCCCCCCACAAGTTCAAATGTTGAAGCCCTACTCCCCAGTACCTCAGAATGTGACTATGTGGAAATAGGACCTTGAAGAAGTGATTAAGTTAAAAACGAGCCCTTTAAGTGGATCCTAATCTAGTCTGACTGGTGTCTTTATCACAAGAGGAAATGTGGGGCGCAGTACAGTGATTCACACCTATAATCCCAACAATTTAGGAGGCTCGCAGGAGGACTGCTTGAGGCCACGAGTTTGAGACCAGCCTGGGCAACATAGCAAGACCCTATCTCTACAACACATAAAAAAAAATAGCTGGGTGTGGTGGTATATGCCTGTAGTCCCAGCTATTTGGGAGGCGGAGGCCAGAGAATCGCTTTAGCCCGGTAGTTCAAGGCTGCAGTGAGCTAGGATCAGGCCACTGCACTCCAGCCTGCATGACACAGGGGGACTCCATCTCTATGAAGGAAAAAAGGAAAGAAAATTTGGACTCACAAAGAGACATTAGGGACTTCTGCTAAAAGAGGAAAGACCATGTGAGGATACAATGAGAAATGGCTCTCTGCAAGCCAAGAAGAGAGGCCTCACAAGAAACCAAACTGCCCACACCTTGATCTAGGACTTCTAAGCCTCTAGAATGAGAATAAATAAATATATACATGAATGAATGAATGCATGAATGAATGTTGTTTGAACCACCCGGTCTGTGGTGTTTTGTGATTGCAGCCTTAGCAAACAATACATGTTCCTTTTGACTACTACACAAAGGCCAACTTCCTTGGTCCAGAATTGATGACCTTCTGTGAGGGTCATTGACCTCATCCTCACCATTTAGCCACCGCTGTCCTCTACTCCCTGAATTCCTAACTCACTCTATTTTCATTTTGTGCCTGCCCATCTCCAGGCCTGTTCTCTTCACCTGAGATGACCACGTCTAACTTCTCAGAACACACTCATCCCCTAACAGCCTCCTTCCCCTCAGGTCCAGCCTAAAATGAACTGACTTATCTGATATCTGCTGGTTTTGCTGCTAACGTGACACAAGTATAGCCTTGGCTTTGGGTTGTTTCTGCATTATTCTTCCTCTCAGATGCCAGAGTAAAGAGACCAGTTCTTCTGTGTTTCGAATGTCTCCACAGCAAGAAGTCCCATGCTTGACACAGAATCAGAGCCCACCAGCTCAGTGCGTGAAACAGAGATCAATCAGTATTGTTTTCTCTGCCAAATATATTTTAAAATGTACAGTCATTCCTTATCGTCCTTGGGGGATTGGTTCCAGGACCTTTCTTAGATACCAAAATCTGCAGATGTTCAAGTCCCTTATATAAAATGGTACCGTAGTTGCATATAACCTATACACATTTCCTGCATACATTAAATCACCTCCAGATTATTTGTAATACCTAATACAATATAGATGCAATGTAAGTAGTTGTTATAGTATATTGCTTAGGGAATAATAACAAGGAAAAGAAGTTTACTTGTTCAGTGTGGACGTAAATTTTTTCAAAGTATCTTTGATCCACAGCTGGTTGAATTCATGAATTCAGAACTCACGGATACAGAGGGCCGATTGTATCTTATAAATATATTTTACACATATATCTTTATTATATATTATATATAACTACATAAAAATACCTTAAAATATATCGCATGCTTTGATTCCTGGGTATGCAACTGATACTCAGGTTTTTGTTTGTGGAAAATTCATATGGAGATAATTAAAACATCGGGCTGAAAATGAGCATTCCTGATTTTACCTTCTGCTAGTTCTATAATGTGAAATGCAGCATTTACTCTTATATTTTGTTTCGTTTTGAGATGGAGTTTAGCTCTTCTTGCCCAGGCTGGAGTGCAATGGGGCAATCGTGGCTCACTGCAACCTCTGCCTCCCAGGTTCAAGCGATTCTCCTGCCTTAGCCTCCCAAGTAGCTGGAATTACAGTTGCCTGCCACCACACCCTGCTAATTTTGTGTTTTTAGTAGAGACAGGGTTTCACCATGTTGGCCAGGCTGGTCTCGAAATCCTGACCTCAGGTGATCCACCTGCCTTGGCCTCACAAAGCGCTGGGATTGCAGGCATGAGCTACCGTTCCTGGCCGCTTTTACCGATTTTGGAGTCTGTTTTTATTTTTATTTTACTGTGCTGGTTATGATAATCTATTTGAAAAGATATGAGTCATTGTGATTGCTTGCGGTAGCATTTTAAATACTTCTTCCTTTGTAAAATACTTTATCATCCTATTTCAAGGTATGTTTTTATATCTTTTAATATTAAAAAACCACTAAAGACATGTGGTGATTTAAATGGAGTCAAAGTGGGAAAAAAGTGTTGAACTGACTGGAAACAATTCTCAAGTACTTTCAAAACTTGTTTGGGACTGATGAGTACATCACAGATGGAAAAGTAAAAAGTTTCAGTTATCCTTGACATTTCAAGAGAGAAAGAAAACAGAAAGGAAAATCATGATAGCTCTCTTGAAAGAAATTGCTTCCATACTGCTGTCTGTGAGCTATTCCAGATGGCTTTACTGTTTTTTCAGTGGAAATGATGGTATTTTAAAAAGACCCGAGGAGAATAGATGAGGTTCTTCTTTCCTGATGTCCCAGAAAAACGATCAAGGGAAAAATACTTTTAAAGAATTGTTTCTTTTAAGTGAGTTGGCCACCTGTACCACCGTATTGATGGTACATATCAGCAATCTTATGATACATTCATATTTTCTAAATTTTTAGTGATGAAAAAGTTGCTATATGAGCATAAATAGTAAAAACAATATATATCCAAAGCTGAAAAGTTAGTAGAAGTTAGTAGAAACCTGTTATAAATGGTTTATATATTCTATTAAAAATATATATCATATAATGTGTATATATTATATTCATAACAACAAAATAAGCTATATATAATTTGTAGATGATTATATATAAGGTTTGATACATATGTATGTGTGTGTGTGTATGTTTTATACAAACATACACACACATAAATCTTTATAATCCTTACAACAGCTCTATGATATGTATTTTATTCCTTCTTTACTGATGAGGAAACATCCTCAAGAGAAAGGCAAGAAAGTTGCCCATGATCACAGTGCTAAAGGGGAACATAGCCACACTTCTAAGGCCACCC
Organism: Macaca fascicularis; assembly: GCF_037993035.2. Classification (NCBI taxonomy): domain Eukaryota; kingdom Metazoa; phylum Chordata; class Mammalia; order Primates; family Cercopithecidae; genus Macaca; species Macaca fascicularis. The sequence goes on along the minus strand of NC_088391.1, from coordinate 18,820,646 downwards.
TTTTCATTACCATACAACATGGCAGTAGTGTTTGTGAAATTCACAGGGTGTTTGGTTTGCTGTGGCATCAAAATCAGTAGTAAAGACCTGGATTCAAGTCTGTCCTGTAGTGTGTCAAGACAAAAATCTATGCAGTTTCATGCTTTGATTTTCTTGTTTGCAAGTTAGGGATAAGTAGTATCTGCCATCAGAATATCTAGGACTTAAAGAAATGTGCTATATCAAGGCATGATATGTTTATTTTCATTAGTACTTAGGGTTTTCAATTGATACTTTCTGCATTACTGTTTTTGGATTGGATTATTTATTTATTTATTTATTTATTTATTTATTTATTTATTTTTGAGATGGAGTCTCGCCTCTGTCTCCCAGGGTGGTGTGCAGTGGCGCAATCTCGGCTCACTGCAACCTCCACCTCCCTGGTTCAGGCAATTCCTCTGCCTCAGCCTGCCCAGAAGCTGGGATTACAGGTGCAAGCCACCACACCTGGCTAATTTTTTTGTATTTTAGTGTAGATGGGGTTTCACCATGTTGGCCAGACTGGTCTTGAACTCCTGACCTCAAGCAATCCACCCATCTCGGCCTCCCAAAGTGCTGGGATTGCAGGCATGAGCCACTGCGCCAGCCTTGGATTGGATTTTTTAAAAGCTTTTATTTGTATGGATTTAGGAGTACACGTACAGTTGTGTTCCATGGATATATGGTGTAGTGGGGAAGTCTGGCAACCATCCCCTAAATAGTGCACATTGTACCTGACAGGTAGTATTTCATCTCTCACCAGCTTCCCACTCTTTATTACATTGTAAAAGTTTGTTTCCTTTGTTTTTTCTTTTGTTTTTTAGAGACAGAGTCTCATTCTATCTCCCAGGCTGGAGTGCAGTGGTGCAGTCATAGCTCACTGCAGCCTTGAACCCCTGGGCTTAAGCAATCCTCCTGCCTCAGCTGCGTTCGTAGTTGGGACTACAGGCATGTACCGCCACGCGTGGCTAATATTTTTTCTTTTTTAAGAGAAGGAGTCTTGCTGCGTTGCCCAGGCTGGTACTTTCCTTATTTATCTGTGTAAGAGGCTTCAACTGGCTCACTGTGGCAGGACAAACGACACAGAGTCTGTATAAATTTGTAGAAAGTCTTTCTTTCACTATCCAGTTCAACAAATGTAGATTTTACTACTTTTTTTAAAATGTCTGACATCCTACTTTACTGTTGGTGTGGGACTCCTGATTTACTTAAGACCCTTAGAAATATATAAGAAGGGGAATTATTTCTTACCCAAACTTTTTTTTTAAAAGTTAAGTAGAAATGAATGAAGGTAGTTGAGAGTCTGTTGGCGCTTGGGCTCTTGATGTGTTGGTTAAGGGCACTCATGGGGAGAGAGGTTTAACTCTTCCTCCTAAATATTGTTATGTTAGAACTGAAATAATTTCTGCAATAGAACTTAAGACAAGAGAGAAGCTGAAGTAGAAGCCCCAGGGAACTGATCACTCCTTTGGAAGATTTCTCTACCTGAGCTCTGCACTGTCTTGGGTAATTTTATGATATTAGTATATCAGAGCTAAGGAGGGAGATATTTTCCCTCGAATAGTTTGCCCTCTCTGCGTGTGCTTCTCCTGAGTGATCTCCTATAGAACATCTTCTCTCGTCATATGCAAACATAACATGCCACTGTCTACCACACACTGGGCAATTGGTGTACGTTGCTGATGGTCACACCATCCCCAAGAGGTGCAGGTGGCTTTGTTCACACTGGCCCTGAGAGAAAGGCTAAGTTTCAAAACAAGTGACCTGCCTAAGCCACCACTCACCAGTGCAGAGCCTGGCTCCACACCAGTCGCTCTGGCTCCAAAGCTTACGGCCCTTCCTCTACAGCAGGCTCCCAATTCAGGACCCCATTTGAGTTAAAACTTGGCCATGCCCCTTTCCTTATACATTTTGGCCTTAGATAATGATTTTAAAAAAATGAATTACTATTTCTCACAGCCATATGAGAAGGTGCATTCCCCTGGGCCCCTTCTTCTCAACCCACAAGCCCACTCTTCCTTTCTTCCAAGGGAATTTGGTTACTCCCGCCCCACTAGTTCCCCACCCAATCAGCCCCTCCCCTGAGGTCATGGGATCCAGTGTCAAAGCTGTGTATTAATTAGCATGACAAACAATGTAGTTCCTCATATGATCTGCACAGAATCGGGCAACTTGGTTCCTTCGTTGTCTCCATTCAGACAGGATGCAACCCCCAAATCTGCTCCAGTTTTTGCAAGAGACAGTGTATTGCAGGAGTCTCTTCTCCAGCCACCTCTGTCTATGCACAGCTTGGCTTTCCATCCCATCACAAATGTCCCTCACATCAGCTCACCCAGAATCCCTGAGAGGTTCGCACAACGAGTGCATTCAGTAGAAAAGATGTGATTTCCCACGCCCAGAGTAAATCGCTCTACAAGCCTGCCAGGAAGGAAACTGTGAGTTAGGGCTCTAGCAGGAATCAAAGATCTGTACAGATGTCAGGGGAAGGCTTGGAGGTGGCCGGGGATGGCATTCTACTTCATGGTGCCAAGGTGTGCTGCCTGTGACACTTCAAACACGTAGTATCATCCGCCCTGCAATTCCAGTGGAAGTTTTGCAAATCTCTCCCATAACACCGTGCATCCTAATGTAATGACGGTGTATTTTGTTTTCATAAAGACACTGTTATGTAAATAAAAATAAATGTTCAAAGTATTACCTCTCCCTCCTTGTAATTTCCTAAGAGGGAAGCTGCTTCTACACGCTCTGCACTGTGCTGGGATTTTAAAAGCATTTTCTCCAGTGCTGTCAATAACTCTGTAAAGAAGCACTGGTGGATCCATTTTGACATGGTTTGAATGCTTGTCCCTTCCAAATCTCATGGTGAAACGTAATCTCCTGTGTTGGCGGTGGGGCTTGATGGGAGGTGTTTGGGTCAAGGGGGCAGATCCCTCATGAAGTGCCCACCCCGTGGTAACCAGCTTTTGCTAGAGCGGGTGGTTTAAAAGAGCCTGGCAGCTGTCTTGCTTCTCTCCATCACCATGTGATACACTGGCTCCGCCTTTGCCTTCCACTGTGATTGGAAGCTTCCTGAGGCTTCACCAGCAGCAGATGCTAGTACCATGCTTCTTGTACAACCTGCAGAACCATAAGCCAAAGCCTCTTTTCTTTATAAATTTCCCAGCCTCAGTTATTCCTTTATAGCAATTCAAACAGACTAACACACATTTTATGTAAGAAACTTCTGAGGCTCAAGTTTACGAGACTTGCTTGGCCAGTATCTAGTAAGTGGCATATCCAATATTTGAATACAGCACTTTCTGACTCCTAAGCCTTCCTTCCTGACAGTTTTCCACTGGAATATTTATTTTCGTGAGGGTAACCACAGTTTACCAACATGCAATAACTAGAGTCTGGTTTGGAATTAACGTTGCATTTTCAAAGCAAGGGTGGAATGCATTCAGGGTTTGCAGTGCAAATTTACTTGTGCATTTTTCCTTTTGTTTTTTTCTGGTCAGAACTTTCCTGACAGAATATTGTTGAAGCCTAGTCCTGCTCCTGGAAGGTTTCGTGTTGAAGCGTGATGGTTATGTTCATTTTTTTTTTCTTATTTAAGAGGGTCAGTGTCAGGAGTAATTCATTTTTTGCACAAAGCAACAGTGATCATTAAGAGAAAATATGTCTACTGAAAAGTCTGCGCTGAGCGGCTTATCTGTGCTGGGACTCTTTATTTTGTTATTCTGAGGTTTGTGAAATGTCTTGTAAGGTTCTTATTGGGATTTCTGGGTCAGGTAGCTGAAGCAAGCTGATCCTATTTTAAGCTGTAGGATAGTTGTTTGAGAAATGTGAGAGACTTAAAGGTATCCATTACTCCAGATTTGTATAGAAATCACTTTCCAAGTTGATGGATCCCAATTTAGCACCATCAGGCCTTCAGGATACAGTCTGGTCGCAGTTACAGCTTTTTGGTCTAATTTTGTGTCTGTATCATAGGTCTGCATAGACTCCTGCGCCAAAGAAAGAAGAGGATGGAGTATGAATGATGACAGGAAACTGTATATACTGATGCCTGAAACTTACTAAGACAAGTACCCCCCCATCCCTAAAAAAAAGGTGGATTTATGGATTAATAGAGGAGTGGGAACATAGGTAGATAGGAGGTTAAAACATTTCAAAAACCTGTTAATCATAGAACCTAAATGGTGGGTATATGGGTATTCACTCTACAGTTCTTCCAACTTTTCTGTAAGTTTGAAATTTTTCAGAATACCGTGTTAGAGGGAATAAAAAGAAATGTAACAACTCTTAGCTGTAGAGATATGGTTAGTTCCAGCAAGTGTATTTGTTGTGAAGATGTGAGCAAGTGATACAGCAGAAGCTTCTGCTTCTAATTAGGTAGTGTTTTGGTTTGTTTGTTTGTTTGTTTTAAACTGGTGAACACCTGTAGGTGCTAATGAAGAATCTGAAATTGGCAGGTATAATAGAATGAAATACTTGCCATTCTGAAACAGCGGTAATATCTTTATTAATATTGACATAAACAACTATAATGTGCTGCCCCCTATTAGATGCCAAGCTCTGGACCTGGCATTTTTATCAAGTCATTAATTTATATTTAATAACAGTGCTAAAGATACAGGTACCATGCTAAATGTACAGGAACCATTAGCTCTATTTTATAGAGATGAAAGACTGAGTTCAGAGAGGTCAAAGGCATGCAGCTCAGGGTCACATAGCTAGTCAAGGTTGGTATCAGAATTCAGGCCTGACATGATGGATAGCAAAGTTTGTGCAATTTCCACTCGACCCTTGAGGCTCAGTGTGTGGTTCTGGACAGCAACCTCAGCCTTACCAGGAGCTGGCTGGAAATGCAGGGCACTGGGCCTCATTCCAGAACTATAGAACCAGAACCTGCATTTTAACAAGCTTGCCAGCGGTTTCTGTGCACATCCGTCTGAGCAGTGCTACACTGGACCACAGTACTCTGGAAGTTTGGTCCTGTGTCTTTATTTTTCTCTCCATGTAACGCATGACACCTTAGGGTCTGTGAAAATGGGCATTTCTTTTGTTTTGGAGGGGTAGCTGCAGGACTAAGCGTTGTTAACTTCCTTTCCAGCAGTATCAGAGTAAAGGCAGTGAATCAAAGCTCCTACTCCTATCACAGGACTCAAGCGCCTGAGTTTGTGTCCCAGCCCTGCCTCTGGTTATCTGTGTGATGATGGTACTTAGATCTCCCCATCAGTGTGCGACCCTGTTTCTTCATCTACCAAGTGGGTGAATCAATTCTGGCTCTACCTGCCTCACAGAAAGGCCAAAGGTGCCTTTAAAAGACAAAAAAACAGCTGGGCATGGTGGCACATGCCTATAGTTCCAGCTACTCAGGAGACCGAAGCAGGAGGATACCCGGAGCCCTAGAGCTTGAGGCTGTAGTGAGCCATGATCCTGCCACTGCACTCCAGCTTGGGCAACGGTGTGAGACCAGGTTTCTAAAAACACACAAAAAGGAAGAGAGAGAAGCATTCTCATCATGGTAGCAGTGTACTAATCCTTCACTCCTGTGAGGGTCACCCTGCTGCAGCTGTTTCACTTGTGCTTTCTGAAGCTTCTATGACTGGGCCAAGTGTTCATGGCTCACAGTTTCCAGCAATGTCCTTGCTGGGACCCTCCCTGCATTCCATCTGAGAAGAGAAGCTTCTCCAAGAGAGGAGGACTCGATGTCAGACAAAGGTATACAAAACCACACTGGCCTTAAGCAAACTCACACCGTCATTGCCTGCACGACAAGGTCTAGAGTTTAACGATAAAGACCATGCACTGACCTATTCCTGTGAAGTATTGTGTCTACCGCTTTACATACACTGTCTCATTTAATCCTTGCAACCATCTCAAGAGAGCCTGATAGGCATTTTCCCCCATTTTACAGATAAGGAAAACTGAGTCCTAAAGAAGTGAAATGGTAGAATTGAGATGCCCTTAACTACTGGGGTTGCTAAGGGCAAAGGTGTTGCTTTCAATCAGATGTAATTTCCCAGAAAACTGTCACATATCTATTTCAAAATCTTCCCCAAATTTTCATTGTTTGAAGCAACTTTATTTTTTTCTCCCAAGGATTGCCTAGGACCCCAGGAAGAGAAAAAGTGACAAGTCACTCATGACTGAAGTTAGCTTGTGAATTTTTGCTCTGAGCTAAGGAACAAGTATTTTGGTGCATAACATATTGCACATGTCTTTTGTGTTTTCTGTCACATGAATTAGAAAAAGAAGAAGAATGAGAATCAAGGCACCACTTTGAAAAACATTTGAAGGAAACCCAAAGTATGCTCTCTTCTGCAGGATGTTTTTAGCCAAGGAATAGCCTTATTGTGATTTGTTAAAATATTTTTGATAGGTTATCAAATTTTCATAGTTCTGTTTTATATTTTAGTGTTTGAATAAGATATGCTTTCCTTGGCTAACCTTTTGATCATAACCCATTTCTCATCTTTATACCTCCATGTGCTCCTTTTTGGACAGAAGCTTTTTGTGTGCCAGCGCTCACAACCGGGGTTCTCACTCACTGATCCCCAGGAAAGGGATTTACAGGGTTTCCAAGAGCCCATCCCTTGTCATTAGTCACAGGCAGCAGTGCGAGTCTTCCCTGTAGCTAAAGCAGTGTCAGTCTTGGACAAATGGTGACTGGAAATCTGGCTTGATCTTTGCCCCGTGCCTCCTTCCCATTTACACAGAGGGTTCAGTGCATGTGTGGCTATGGAAAGTAAGCCCAGAGATGCGATAGTGAACACTTGGGGATTTGGGAGGCATTGGAGAAGAGGGGTTAGGAGCACTGGCTCGGGGCTCAACCTGGATGTTTGTCAAATCTACCACTTGAGTAGATTTGTGAGCATAGGCCTGCTTGTGCAAGCTTCAGTTTCCTTCACCTATTAAATACGGGCAATGATTTTGTGTGTGTGAGACGGAGTCTCGCTCTGTCACCCAGGCTGGAGTGCAGTGGCGTGATCCCGGCTCACTGCAACCTCTGCCTCCTGGGTTCAAGCGATTCTCCTGCCTCAGCTCCCTGAGTAGCTGAGATTACAGGCATGCACCACTGCGCCCAGCTAGTTTTTGTATTTTTAGTAGAGACGGGGTTTCACCATATTGTCCAGGCTGGTTTTGAACTCCTGACCTGGTGATCCATGCACCTCGGCCTCCCAAAGTGCTGGGATTACAGACATGAGCCACTGTGCCCGGCCGATATATTCTATAACTACGACCCGATATCTGGACTTCAAAAACACATGTGTACAAAAACACATTTTTCTGAGGATTTTAAAGTACTAAATAAATAACATTACTACTATTTGATATTTAACAAATATTGTGAATGAGTGAGTTGGATGCAAGTAAACATAGAGTGTGTGGCCTTCCAGGACGTGTAATACTTACAAATAACTGCAATGTAAGATGGTCAGCCTCAATTAAAGGGTAGAGAGTGCATCAAAACAGCAGCTCCCAGGAGAGGCAAAACCTATAGCTCATTGCTGAGATGACCAGGAAAGGCAATGTGTTGAGGCTTCTAGACCTTAAGTGGTAGTATTTTCTGAACATTAAAGTAAGCAGTGAGAGTGTCTCAGTCAGAGAGAAGGGATTTAACTTCCAGAGATGAAAAAGCTCAAAATGTATTCAAAGAACCAGTAGTAGGTGCGGTCAGTCAGGGATCCCCAGTCAGAAATGCCTTTGAGACTGGCCAGGGCACCCAAGCAGTTAACAGGATGACCAGGACCTGGCTCCAGCCAGCCACTTGCAGGCTCTGTATTGGCATATGTTTCAATTATTCAAGAGATACAAGAAATCTGGACTTAGAGATGCTCAGTCCCACTTAGTAAAACATGATGGTGGTCAAATCCAACATGTGTCTGGTTGAACTCAGATTATGGGTGGAGAGTGTGTGACCATGGAGTGGACTTATGTCCAAGCACTGGGATCATGATAGGTGGAAAAGAGGCCTGGTCTGGGATCCAGGAGGCCCGGTATTAATCTGAGCTCTGCGTCCTTAGACAGGCTTCTTACATCCTCTGTGCCTCGGTTTCCAGAAAGCACTTTGATAGGAGGTGTGGTTTACTAGAACCCAACCAAGCCTTCTTTTTTTTTTTTCCTGTAGACTAAAGAATGTACTCCTTGGGTTTTCAGGGTCTGAAGAATTACACTACTGACCCCTGCTCTTGTTCCTTCCCCACCACTGTATTTGTTTTATTGTTACATTTCTTGTTCTTACATTTTGTAAAGGGGCCATTATCTAGGGATGAAAATGGACAAAACTCGTGTACATAAATTAGCATATGGAGAATTTGAGATGGAAACATGCCAGCCTCTTCCAAAGAGAAGTCCAGATAACAGGCTGCAAGATTGAGCAGCTTTCATGAGAACAGTAAAGAAAACAATTTCCCTCGGTGCCCACCACAGAAAGGAAGATAAAGGAACTGGAGGATGGATAAAAGTATCCAAAACACATAAAAGATGAATTGATGGGAAACACTGGTGTGACCACTCGAGGGGCCAAGGGTGGAAAAAGTCATTCCATTAAAAAAAAAAAAATAAACAGTGGAAAAAGAATGGAGCCACAGTCATGGAAAAAAGTGAGATCACATTTAAAAACTTGCAAGATTGGCCTGGAAAAATAAGGCTTTATGAGTTTAACATGAGGACTCTATTCTTACCACCTGTGGAGAGTAACTGGCATTGGCTGACTAGAGGTTTGTTTTGCCTTCTTGGCAGGAGCTGAATTGTTATGTTAATCGTCCGCTGGCTAAGTGTTAAGTACTGTGTTTGAATAGAAAGAGTTTTGCAGAAGGGAAAATTCCCAGCCCCAGGTTCTTATTCTGACCACTGAGCTCTTTACAGACTTCAGACTTCACACACTCAAATTCAAAGAAGCAATTAGTATCATGGCCGATATTTCTAGCATTTTGTGAAATCGAACAGAGTTTCTACTAGGAGCTCTCCTGCAGGTGGTTTACGGCCAGAGTGTATCCAGGCTCAGGTTTGGGCCCAAGGGCCCATTTGGAGCTAAAGAACAGACTTTCAGCACAGCAGCATTGCCCACCTTTTTAAAATTATCTATGCCAGCTCTTTTCCATTCACATTGGCTTCTCCTTAGAGGTCATTCCACTGACTTGGCTTTTAAAATATTGTAATTGTCCTTGAACAGGGTGAGCCCCAAAACCTCAGGGCACTCAGGATGAAATGGTGTAGCAGTCAATGCATTATTAAAATGAACTTTTCCAAATTTAAGAATTATCAAGTCATCTGTTGGATTATTGCTTTTTCTTTTTTAGGAGGCAGCATCTCTGTACAATCCTAAAACCTCTTTAAAAACGATCTTCCTCGTGGCCTTTTGCCTCTAGATTGCTGATTGCAGCAAGGTGCTGGTAGAAACTAAAGATTGAACTAATTTGCAGTAATTTGTGATTGACTTATGACCCCTTAAAAGTTGCAAATCTTTGGGGTTGCAGAAATAGATTGCCTCTTAATTGCAAATGAGCTTGTAGCTGCACATGATCTCACACCCCTTCCTGCAACCCACCTTGATTCCCACCTTCCTCAGGTTGCTGACTTGCTTCACAACATCTTCCCTCACTTTCACTCCTATGCACAAATTTCCAAAAGGTGTGATACTGTGACTTTTTTTTATGTTGTCTTTTATGGCAGTGACAAAGGAATTTGATTGAAATTAAGCCCATGTGGTAACCACAAGGTTTAGAAGTCTAATAAAGAAAACCCATGCAAATAATATTAAAGCTTGTAAGCTAGAGATTCTAACTGAGCCACTTACAGAAGCAAGTTAGGCAACTAGAGGTCTTAAAATCTGTCAGGTCACTAAGACATCATTTGAGCAATTACTTCAAATTCCAGAAAATTTTCTGGGCTCCATTTCTGCATACCGTATGATACTGAAGTGGTACCTAATTCAGGGATTTCTAAACGGTGCTTCCAACAAACATTGATTTCCACAACGCGGGCTAACATTTAACACTGCTGGAACTGAACAATGGCAAATTTCTTCCATTAAAAAGATGTTCTCAGTTTTACATTTAATTGCTTCTACTTTACTTTGCAAAATAGTACTTCAGTATAGACAACAAAATGCTAGTTGACTTCAGTCCTCTCCCAAAAGGCAGTTAGTTAACATTCGAAGTATCCTTTTCAGAAATCTACATTTCAGGAGAGGTTAGTTAGCCTGTTCCATTTCCTAACCAAAGACCATACCACAGACATGCTTAAAGGCCAAGCTTTAGAATATCACGATCTATACTTGCCCCAGAAGTTTAATAATTAGCATAAATTGTGTTTAGAGATAATTTTTAATTAAGGAAATGGATGATGTTCAAGAAATACGGTGGGGTGTTAAGACCAGTATTGGCTCTTCTGCCCTTGTGTGAGTGGGCATGTACCGGAGTTTGACTGGTAAGAGAAATAACTCTAGATATTACCAGCAGGAAGGGATGTAGCCCAGAGATTTAACATTTTTTGTAGACCTACTAAGAGGTCTGAGAAAGTGAAGTTCAGAGAAGCTGCTTTGAAGAATTCAGGAAATCAGGAAGTGCTGGGATCAACAGAAGCTACAGCTGATAATCCACCCTTAGAGGGTGATGAGGAGGGGGACACCTGGAAATCACTCCCAAAATGTCACTGTCTGTCTGCAGAAAGGCTTGCCCCTGGCTGCAGGTGTGAATGTGGAATACCAGTTTATCCCTTTTATCTTCTATATTCCACATGAGAGCTTCTTATTGACACAGTATGACCCAGAACTCCCACTAGTGTATGAAATATAGTTTCCTGGCCTCTAGCCCTACCTAAAAGGAAGAATTTTAAAGAGCAGTGATTTTGATTGTTAACAAGCACTATTAGGCTTAAGGCCTAAGAATCTGACAAGTCCAGCATTCTTTTAAAATGTGTCTTATATCTAGCACAGCCATCCTCCAGTAGAACTACAGTTATGGAAATGGTCTGATTTACGCTGTCCAATATGGTAGCCACTAGTGCCAAGTGGCTGTCAAGCACTTGAAATGTAGTTGGTGCAACTGAGGGATTGAATTTTTGAGTTGTATTTAATCTTAATTGACTTACATTTAAACTTAAGGGGCTACCTGTGGCAATTGGCTACTGCTTGGGGCAGTCCAGGTTTAGCTCTCTTTGGACCTGTGCTCCCTCTCCACTTCCATTTAATGGAAAATATTGTGGCCTGATCTGACTTAAAGTTTCCCTGAGCTGTCTCATAGTTGTCTATTGTGTGTTGAAAATTTCATGTGAGGTCCTTGTTGCAATGGCTACATGATGGAGTTGTGTTGGTCATGGGGGCAGGTCACTGGATTTCACTGAGCTTACAGAATTGGTCTTCTGACTCTTTTTGGTGCCAGCTTACTAATAAACATTTGTTGCATATTTGGCCAAATATGATCTCAAACTCCCTTTTACCATAACATACAGTGGTAGCAAGTTAGTGGGGAGGCCACCCAAATGTCTACCTACATATCCTAATAATTGCGATAGCCAATTAGCCTGATCATATGGTTTGTAACATACATTTTTCTCCCAGAAATCTTTCTCAAATTTTTGGAGTCTGCAGTTTCTTTCCTGCTAGCAAATACTAGCAGATGACAAAACAAGAACTACATAAATATTAATATAAAAATTCAGATAAGCTAGTTGCCCTCCACTGAATAACTTTTTCAAAATGTGAGCATATGTTCATGGTGTATTTTAAAAATTCATACATGTACCACAAATTTCCTGTGTATAAAATTGTTCCTAATTTATATGGTTGAATCTACATTTCAAAGTAATGTGGCTGGGTGCAGTGGCTCACACCTGTAATCCCAGTAGTTTGGGAGGCTGAGGCAGGCAGATCATGAGGTCAGGAGTTCAAGACCAGCCTCACCAACATGGTGAAACCCCGTCTCTACTAAAAATACAAAAATCAGATGGGCGTGGGGGCACGCGCCTGTAATCCCAGCTACCCAAGAGGCTGAGGCAGGAGAATCGCTTGAATCCGGGAGTGAACCAAGATCGTGCCACTGCACTCCAGCCTGTGAAACAGAGCAAGACTCCATCTCAAAAAAACAAAACATAACAAACAAAAGAAAACCAAAGTAACCCACCCTAGGTTTGGCTGCTTGCTGGTAGAAAGCCAGACAGAACACAAGAGGCAAAGTTTGGTGGGGGGAAAAGCAGGTTTAATTGGATAACCAGCAACCTGAGAAGATGGCAATCTAGTGTTCTAAACACCATTTACATTTTAAAATTTACCATAGGGCCTTTAAAGGGAAACTTGGTATAGGAGACATTCAGGAGTAGCGCAGGGTACGTGGTCTGTGTATCTTGTTCTCGTTAAATTGAACTAAACATGGCCTGAGAAAACCTCCATACTTCCGTACGTAAGTTCTTGAGGATGAACCATAACCTGGCTTAGTAGGTAGACTTAGTAGAAAACCTAATTTAGGAGTGTGCTTCTGTAACAATAGCTGCATCTTAGCCAATCCCAGCAGCCATACTTCAACAACGCATATGCTGCTGATTGTTCAAACCATGTTCAGATAAGTCAAACACCAAGCTGTGACCAGTCCATCTGTTTCTGTACCTCACTTCTGTTTTCTGTATGTCACTTTCCTTTTTTTGTCTATAAATTTGCTCTGACCATAAGGTATCCCTGGAGCCTCTCTGAATTTGCCATGATTCTGGAGGCTGCCTGATTTGGGAATTTTTTTAACCCTTACTCAATTAAACTCTGTTAAATTTTATTTTCACATTCTGACGGCCATCTTGGGTAACTGCCTGTCCGGAAGTCTGGTTGGCATTATCTTGACTTTGATGATGGTGGGCTAGTGGTGGACTCTTCCTAAGTGGGAGGATTCTGCCATGGGGCTCCAGCCTGGTTTGTTTCAAGAGCAAGAGCATAATGAGATAAGCATGCATTGTTGGAGGAGAGTGTCTAGAGAGGGAAGGAATGAAGGGGTGAGAGGGGAGAGAAGGAAGAAAAAGAAAGTAGATGATTTTTAAAACCAAGGTCCCTGGTTACAGTATCACCAAAACAGCCCAGAATTCCACAAAAGACTCTGCCAAGTGTTCTGCCCCTTGGAGAGCCCCTGTTCTAAGTGTTCCTTCCATATGTAAGCTCCTTTCTATTTAGTGTCCCAAAGTGACTAGCATAAGACTGGGCCAAACTAGGTGTTTTCATGACTTCATGGCACATAGTTTTTACTTGTAATGAAAAGAATGTTAGCAAATAAAACTGTTTTTCATTTAGTTGTCTATCAGGTAAGGAGGAGATTACTGATAGCTTAAATCAGAAGTCTCCAACCTGTTTTTCACCAGGGACCAGTTTCATGGAAGACAATTTTTCCATGGACTGAATGGAGGAGGATGGTTTCAGGATGATTCAAGCACATTACATTTAGTGTACGCTTCATTTCTATTATTACATTGTGATTATATAATGAAATAATTTTACAACTCACCATAAGGTAGAATCAGTGGGAGCCCTGGGCCTATTTTCCTGCAACTAGACAGTCCCATCTGAGGGTGATGGGAGACAGTGACAGATCATCAGACATTAGATTCTCATAAGGAGAGTGCAACCTGGATCCCCTGCATGCACATTTCACAATAGGGTTCGTGCTCCTATAAGAATCTAATGCTAGGCTGGGCGCAGTGGTTCTGTCATCCCAGCACTTTAGGAGGCTGAGGCGGGCGGATCACCTGTGGTCAGGAGTTCTAGATGAGCCTGGCCAACATGGTGAAACCCCGTCTCTACTAAAAATACAAAAATTAGCTGGGTACAGTGGCAGGCACCTGTAATCCCAGCTACTCAGGAGGCAGAGGTTGCAGTGAGCTGAGGTCACACCACTGCACTCCAGCCTGGGTGACAGTGCGGGACTCCGTCTCAAAAAAAAAAAAAAAAAAAGAACTGATGCCACTGCAAATCTGACAGGAGGCAGAGCTCAGGTGGTAATGTGAGCAATGGAGAACTGCTGTAAATACATATGAAGCTTTACTTGCTTGCCTGCTGCTCACCTCCTGCTCTGTGGCCCAGTTCCTAACAGACCGTGGACCCATACTGGTTCATGGCTCAGGGGTTGGGGCCCCCTGGCTTAAATGTTACTATTTTTCATTTTTCTTGCACTTAAATACTTTTTGTCCAGATGCCTTTCTGTATTTGTCATCCTTTAAAAAAAATTGCTCACAGGATCTTCTCAGAAACTGGTGCTTCCTATTAAGACCTGAGTATCACAGACATGATACCTCATTGTTTATTAAACATTCATGGAATTCAGTTTACACAAAGCTTGGCATCCTCATTCATAATTTCTTTACTTAATGGTGCCTAAAACTAGTTTGGAGTTGTCTTTAGAATGCTATACATTCTATCCTAAGGGAAAAAGCCTAAGGAAATTGGCCACTAGGATATTTTGCCTCATCAGCAAAAGATTGTATAACTGCTTTCTAGATTATTCTTCAGCTTCAACATAATTCATATTTATGCAGTTGCATATAGGACATCCTGGGACTAGTGATTCACAGTTTCAATGATTCTTTTAGCACTCCCACAAGTAGATGGCCCTCTGCATTGCATATAGAAGGCCCTTCATGTCGACCAAGGGGCAGACTGGGGAAAGCATTACCAGGGTAGGAAATGTATCAGGATGGGTGTGGGGGTGAGGGAGGCCTTTCCTTAGAGCTCCACAGAGTGGTTGAGGACAGGGATGGAAAGCAGCTTGCTCTCCCTTAGTTACCTGTGAGGAAGCAGATTATTTGTACGGATTACTACTGCTCAATTTATCCACCAGGGGTGATGGGGGTGGGGAAGAAAAGGAAAAAAGAAGGCCGGGAAGGGACGCGGTGCAGAAATATTGAAGACCTCCTCTCGTAGATACATTCTAGGCCCTGCCATCCTCCTCCACATTACCATATTAATAGATTTTCTCATTTAGGGGTCTCTGTCATTTAGCACCTGATAAGCCACTTCCCCCACATTAGACTACCTATCTGTTGGTCCTATGGGTTCAGCACATTTGTGGTACTCACAGGTGTTGATAACACCTGTGATTGACACAACAAGATCTCACTTTCAGATTAGCACACAAATTCAAATAGTGAGTGCTTAAATCTCATTTAGCTTCTTGGAAAACCGTATGAGGCTTTGATGCAAACTAAAGACTCACCAATTGAAAGCTGTCAGCTCAGAGAGTGCTGCCAGGATAACTTAATTTATATTAAGGTAAAACCGTCACTTTCTTCAGTTTAGTCATCAAAATTTTTGGTTTTAGCTGCAAGGGGTACTTAGATTATAATAAATGTCTGTCAGATGCGTGGATGCTCAGTGATTCTCCACATCGCACAGTAATGGGCAGGACAGTTCAGAGGTTTGAGGTTTGATGAATGTGCTGAGGCCATTCATGAAACTCTATGTTCTTTCTGCCCCTGGCAAAATTTGACAACACTGAAACACTCTATTTTGAGCCTTAAATAGGAAACAAAAATCTAATGAATAATGAATGATGAATTTAGAATAATGAATAAGAAATTATAACCTATTAGGAACTTTTGCTTGCTCTTGAAATACTTGTTTGCATGGATTAATGGTGGAATTGGTTGGCTTTTTACAAGAATGATTAAAAAAGCTTCTGAATTGTATTTCCTAAACAGGATTTGCAAGGCTTTTAATGCTTTAAAAGGCAAAGTTGGACCCAAACTGAGCTGTCAAGTTTTTTTTTTTTTTTTTTTCTTTTAAGCTGACTTGAAATTGTTGTTGGAGTCAAACTGACCTTAGATTGCTTAAAAGAGTTGTGGCTGGTGCTGTCCAAAAAGCAGACGCTACAGTCTTGTTATATTGCTAAATATTGATCCCACCACCTTTATCTAGTGATGCAGAGAAGCACTGGTAAAGCCCTCTTCTTATCTCTTTGCAGGCTTGTTGATTGGTGCTGGCTGTGCTCTCTACCCCTTGGGCTGGGACAGTGAGGAAGTCCGGCAGACTTGTGGCTACACTTCTGGCCAGTTTGACCTGGGTAAGCTCTCTTCATGGATGGCACTCCTTTTAGAAAAAGAACCTTATCTGATGTTTCATAGAAGCAGAAAGTGGAAAGGGGACAGATGAGAAAACCCTATCTGGGTATTACAGCCAGCAAGTCACGTGTAACAGTATAAATGTATCCATTTATTTAGTGAAGAGCTATTGATAATCTACTGTTTGCTTAGTGCTATGATGAGTATCATAGATGCAAAGATAAGAAATGGCCCCTGTCCTGAAGAGTTTATACTCACTGATTACTTCATTTTTCAAAATCATGTATTTTTTACCCATTGCATGGGCTAAAAATAATTCTGTAGAATTTGCAGTGTGAGAAGAGGCGGCAACAAAACAGTCAAGGAAATGATAATACAAGCTAAGCAATTCAAAGCAATTTCACATCAGTGGTCTAATAAGGCCACTTTGTCAAAGAGGTGAGAATGGAGTTCGGTCTTGAACAAAGTGCTACATACGGATTATCAGGATTAGGTGGAAGCACCTTGCAGGTGAGGAATACAGTACACCAAAGGCACAAGGAAAGAATGGGAAAAGCTCATTGGGAGACCGCAGGGATTCCAGCAACAGAAAGTCGGGTGCCACTCTGATAAATGTGATGATTGGGTGAGAGTTTGCATATTGATAAAGGGCTCTTAACTCACAAATTTGTTTTTCTGCAGACTAATAAGAAAATTTCAGGTAGTTTTCACTTGTAACCATACTTACTTATGTTGCACTCTATAAAATATTTTGCAGAATATTCCATGGTTTGCATCATTTTAATTTGTAATAATTGGGTAATATTGCACTTGCTTGATAAACCTCCATTTACTTAACCATGTTCTTATTTCTTTCTAGCTGGGCATTTAGTCTATTTAAGTGTCTGTTGTTTTAAGACATGTTATGACGAGTAGTTTAATGAATATAAGTGCTTTTCCTACTGAATATTTTCTTAGAATCTTTTTCTAGAGTTGGTATTACTAGATCAAAGAATATGAACCCATAAAACACTTAGCATTGTATGGGAAAAGAAATGCATTTCTATTCCCCATTGCTAGATTCAAACCTAAGGCTCTTATAGCAAATGGCAGATTAACAAGAGAAAAGCATACAAATTTATTTAAAATAAAAATGTCATGACACGGGACCCCTCATAAAGAAATGAAGACTTGGAGAAGCAGGTAAACCTGTATACTTTTTATGCTAGGTTTAATGAAGAAGTGGATTGTTGTGGAGAAGTCTGACTGGACAAACAGGGTATTATCTAGTGGTAATAAACTATAAAACTTAGCAAGACCTGTTTGTTCAGACTCCTCTCTGTGTCCTTGTATTGCCGGAAGTAGGAATATTCCTCTCTTTTGGGTATAGTGAGAGCATCTCTCCAATGATGGTCTTATGATCTGCTTCAGAAGAAGGTCAGATCATCCTTTCTAGGTTTTATGACCTGCTTTGGGAGAGAAAGGCAGCAGGGGAATGTGAGGGAGACTTTCCTGCTTCTGCTGCTTTCTCAAATGCCAAGGTGCTGCATTTTAGGGTAGCATGTCCTGAAGCCCATCACTATCAAGTGATAGCAAATATATTTTCCCCTACTATATGGATGGACAGACTGAGATTCTGATAATTAGTACATAGTCAGTTACTAACTTAGACAGCTACTTTTTACATTAAATATTTTAAGTAGAAAAATTGTGAGGGAATTGGTCTAATAGCAGTATTACTATATTCCAAATATTAATTTTAAATTTTTATGTTAGAACGTCTATGAAAAAAACTTCTGTTGGATTCTGAGAAAAAGGGACAGAAAAAAGTATCAAACGTCTGTGAATTTGAAAATGAAAAAATGAAGCAATTTTTATTTGATTTCATGGATGACAACCGCCCTACTTCTGTCGAATATAATACTGGCTCTTCTGGTACAGAAGACTGTTCTAAATACCACCTAATTTGCATGGATAAAACAAATAAGAGATTTCCTTTTACCATTCTTCCCTCTTTGATGACAAGGCTTTCCTAAATCTGGTTTAGTTTGGGATTGCCATAAATGTAGAGAAGGGGAAAAAATGCTGAAATGCTGGCGTGCAAAGCTGACTGCCAACTTTTTTTTTGGAAAGCAAACTGTGTCTAGGGGAGATATTTTAAAACAGTGCTTGGCATTTTTCTTTCCCTGGTGTTTGAGGCATTCTTGGCTGTTCAACACAGGCCTCAACTTGATTATGATCCTGTGTGTGCTGACCTGTTGTTATCGTGTATTGCTATATTAATTAGCAGATTATAATGAAGTTCAGGTCCTGTTATTGCAATTTTCATTACTGCACCTCAGTATTTTGTATGTCCCCAGCATTACAGAATAAAACTTTGAATGTCAAACTGAACGTTGAAAAATACTTGTCTCTTGCCGGGCGCGGCGGCTCAAGCCTGTAATCCCAGCACTTTGGGAGGCCGAGACGGGCGGATCACGAGGTCAGGAGATCAAGACCATCCTGGCTAACACGGTGAAACCCCGTCTCTACTAAAAAATACAAAAAACTAGCCGGGCGAGGTGGCGGGCGCCTGTAGTCCCAACTACTCGGGAGGCTGAGGCAGGAGAATGGCGTAAACCCGGGAGGCGGAGCTTGCAGTGAGCTGAGATCCGGCCACTGCACTCCAGCCTGGGCGGCAGAGCGAGACTGTCTCAAAAAAATAAAAAGAAAGAAAGAAAGAAAGAAAAATACTTGCCTCTTTACTAGTGGTAATAGTTTTTTAATGTTAGTATACACTCTAAAACCACTCTGGCAATTTAAAAAACTATAAAGGTGTTTTCATTTCTGATCGTGTGTTTCTAAATTTCCTTAGATTGGTTGATAAGAAAAAAAAAAAAAAACTGGCATCATCCACAGATAAAATGAGTTCTAGGTCCACTGCGAAAGTTTTTTGGGGTTTATCAAGGTCTGTTTCTCTAGGTTACTGTTATCTTTTTTGATTCTGTTATCTATTTTTTGAAAAGATAGACCTAAAGAGAAAGTGTGGCATAGAGTTATCTCCTCTAGCCCATCCCACTTCACTTTCCTGTTTTTTCTTTTTTTTTTTTTTTTTTTTTGAGACAAAGTCTCACTCTCTCGCCCAGGCTGGAGTGCAGTGGAGAGATCTCAGCTCACTGCAACCTGCGCCTCCCAAGTTAAGCGATTCCCGTGCCTCAGCCTCCTGAGTAGCTGGGATTACAGGCACCCACCACCAGGCCCAGCTAATTTTTGTATTTTTAGTAGACATGGGGTTTCACCATGTTGGCCAGGCTGGTCTCGAACCCCTAACCTCAAGTGATCCGCCCCACTCAGCCTCCCAAAGTGCTGGGATTATGGGCATGAGCCACCCTGCCTAGCCCATCCCACTACACTCTTTATGCTTTCTACCTTTTAAAAATCGTTACTGTTCCCCCGAACGCTGATGAAAGTTGAGCCCCAGTGACTTAGTGAAGTCACAAATTAATGAAGTTAGATAGGGAGGGTCCCTGCTGAGCTTCAGCGTGAGGTCGTGAGTGAACATTCTTGGTTAAGATGGCTCCAGCAAACACGCTGCTTGCCTCTGCCACACCTTGCCTCAAGGATTCTGAGAATCCAAGTTTGTTTCTGCCTCTTCGCAAAGGAGACAGCACGTAGACACTTCTTCCTCCCAAGGGTTGTGAAATAATGTTACTAAAGCTCATGCCTTTCCTATTGGGGAATACCTGTCTCTTTTTTGGCGTGCTGTTTTTGATATGTTGTTACTCTCTGATCTGGAGCATCCTGAAGGAAATAATTGCTTTTGCTCCTACATAGAAGATTATTTAAATAGTGCATTTATCTCAATGAGTCAGCCAACAAATATTTATGGAGTGCTTATAATGTACCAGCCCATGGGCTAGGTGCTGGGGATGTGGCATCAGCAATGAGTAAAAAATGACACTATTCACTGCCCTCAGGAAACTTAAATTAGCAAGGGAGGCAGATGTTCAAAAAGATAATACAAATGTGAAATATGTTAGAAAGGAAAAGTGTTGGGTGCTAGAATGGAACTTGTGGTTGACTTGCGACATTATTCTACACTAGTTGGTGCGTCTAAACCAGAGCTTGGCAAACACTTCTATAAAGGGTCAGATAATATCTTCAGCTTTGTGAGTTATATAGTCTCTATTGCAGCTACTTAACTCTGCAGAAAAGATAGATGGCCCCAATAGAAGTTTATTTTTATTTTTATAATTTCAACTTTTATTTTAGATTCAGTGGGTACATGTGCAAGTTTACTACATGAGTATATTGCTTGATGCTGAGATTTGGGGTACGATTGATCTCATCACCCAGGTAATGAGCATAATGCCGAAGAGTTAGTTTTCAACCCTTACCTTGCTCTGTCCCTCCCCTCATAGTAGTCCCCAGTGTCTATTGTTGCCATATATATGTCCATGAGTACATAGTGTTTAGCTCCCACTTATTAATACAAACAAGAACATGCAGTATTTGGTTTTCTGGTTTTATATTTACTCACTTAGGTTAATGGCTTCCAGTTGTATCCATGTTGCTGCAAAGGCCATTATTTCATTCCTTTTTATGGCTGTGTAGTATTCCATGGTGTAGAATACTACATTTTCTTTATCCTGTCCACCATTGATGGACACTCAGATTGATTCTATGTCCTTGCTATTGTGAAGAGTACTTTGATGAACATATGGGGTACATGAATCTTTTTGGTGGAATGATTTATTTTCTTTTGTGTGTGTGTGTATATATATATATCTCCAGTAATGGGATTGTTGGGTCGAATGGTAGTTTTTTGTTTTTTTTTTAAGTTCTTTGAGAAATCTTCAAACTGCTTTCCACAGCGGCTGAACTAATTTACATTCTCACCGAAAGTGTATAAGCATTCTTTTTTCTCCATAGCCCCGCCAGCATCTGTTGTTTTCTGACTTTTTAATAATAGCTATTCTGACTGGTGTGAGAGGGTGTATCTCCTTGTGGTTTTCCATTTCTTTGATAATTAGTGAGGTTGAGCATTTTCTCATGTTTATTAGCTGCTTGCCAATTAAACTTTATTTACAAAAACAAGCAGTGGAGCCACAGTTTGACAATCTCTGATCTCAGGCAAAGCATACCTCTGGTGTGCCAGAAATGGTTACATTTCAGCTGTGTTCATTTATTGATCCTTGCAGCTCTCAGGGCAACTGGTCAGGACCCAGGACAACTGAAGACTCTGCACTGAGCAGCTCTATCCAATTACCTTAATACCCTGTGTATATACTACAGTTTTCTTGTTGGGCGGCAGTGGGAAGGAAGGTGGTAAGCACTGTGCCTCAGCCTTGGTCACCCCACCCCTGACACTGGCATGGAAAGCGAAGGCTTAGGCTCATTTGGATCAGTGAGTCTAGAGGCATCTTGGGGAAGAAGGGACCCTATGCGTAAGGGAGAGGCCACACATTCCTGGCTCTCCCTCCTCTGGAAACCCCCTCTGACAATGGGGACCTGCAGGAGTAAGCAGCCTGCAGGGGTAGAGGTGGGCAGAAAAACTAGTCTGTGGAGCAGTCATCCCTGCAGCTGGCCTTCCCTAAGAACGACCAGCCTCACTGACACACAGTAATTTATTTCCATATTGGGTGATGTTTGAGGCCCGTTTACTCTTGCAACTGAAAGTAGTTGGACTTGTATTTAGTTGCTATCTCATATTTCAAGGGCACCTGACCTCACCTGGGAGCTTCCTCAGGAAGTATTGTACAGGCAGAGCTCTCAGCCCTTGGAGGATTTAGGTAGGTAAAGGGTTTGAGTCCGTGTATGGTTTGGGGTGACACGGAGAGGTAGGTTGCAGAGAGGGCAGGAGGAAAAGTCAGGAAAGAGGCTACTTTATGTACTGCTTCCCTGTTTGGACAGGTTTTAATTCCAAGTATCAGCCATGGTACAAAATAATACTTTATTTAATTTAAGAGAGCAGGAAGAGCCTCCCAAGGTCAGAACATTTCAACTGGGTTCAAAAATGTAAGTAATAGTTAGGCAAAAAGGATTTCATAAAAACCTCACATATGTAGTTGTAGTATAATGTGTAGGAATCTGAACAAAACCTGCTTTAAAAAAATATCTCTTTTCCTTAGAAAGGAGAATTGGAGAGAATTTTTTTATATGCCTTAAAAACAATTTTATAATCCTATTGATTGTTTCTTCAGCATTTTTATATTTTATTACATGCAGGGCTCTGAAGCAATCTTGCAAAAGTATTCACTTTCACAAATCAAAGACTGTTACTCTGCTTACTTTTGGATCACACTAATTGATGAAGCAGCAAGGAGTAGGTGTGAATCCACACATTTTTTAAAACAGAGAAACAAGAGTTCAGACAGGCTGCATAATTCTTTCATTTGTGGTTTAAACGAGTATCCCATGTGATTTAGGTGCAAGTGGTCAGTGAGCATACTTTGAAAAACAATTGTCCTTAGTTGTATAGAAAAGTATTTTTGTTTCGTACTTTGCCTTGCTTAACAAACATTCATTATGTTTTGTATAGACTAGAATGCTTTAGGTTTAGGTTATAAAAGTCTGGCTCAAACAGGCCAAAACAAAGAAGACGTGTGATATCTCTTATTATAGCAAGGCAGGAACTAAGGTCAGCTACAGACGACTGACCCAGGAGCTGAAAGATGTTTTCCAGGGACATGTTCAGGAACAACTGTCTGTAGATTGGCTGTAACCATGCGCCATCTGTACGCTGGCTTCATTTTGATGTTAGTTCTCCCCATGGTTGTAAGTGTGTTTGGCACTTGTGGCTCTAAACATCCTTGTTCATGCCAAAAGGAGAGGACAAGCTTCTCCCCAGGAATGGACTCAGCATCTCTCTCCTCACTCTAATTGGGCCTACGTTGTCATGTGTCCACTCAAAGGGATAATGGCTGCCAGGGAATGCCACGTGCTTCTTATGGTTCCGCTTAGATGCACTTAGAGTTTTATAAGACTTGATTTTACTGAGAAGTAGTGGGATTTGTAAGAGGAAGATGAGATAAAAAGGAGAAAAGGCATTTTAGTCTTTTCTTTCTTTTGTCAGACTTCACTGCCTGTGGTCCTTCCATCAGTGCAGCCTGTAGTTGTGGACAGAGGGTCAGTCGTGGCAGGTGTTAACAATGCTGATTTTATTTATTGCTTTTTGAGAGAATAAAACAGTGTAAGTGATAAGAATACATAGTGTCACAGCATCTGGCACATAATAAAAGCCCAGTAATATTTACAGTTGGACAGGACCATTTAAATGCAGATTTGCTGATCAATCTTTATGCTGCCTTTTACATTCCACAACAGTGAGTTTGCGTTTACACATTAAGCATAAGGGTTTTATAATCAGGTTATCCCATTGATTTAATTCATGCCTCAGAGTTATTCTCATCCACCAAAGACTTCTCTAATTATATCCTTGTGATCAAAAGTAGTGTTTCAATTAATTTGTCTCGCTATTTTACCAAGTAAATTTGAGTAATTATTGCTTTCATTTTGCTATTTAATTTGATTAAAAAGCCATCAATGGTTCCTGTTCTTGAAATTAAGAAGCTGCTGGCTTCTTAAGAGCAGTGCCAGAAACTCGAAACTCAGAGCCTCCCAGTGTTGATAAAGATGAGAGTCTGTTTCTTCCAATTTTCAGTCAAAGGAAGAAATCTCTTCTACTCTAATCTGAACAGTGACTGTCCCACATCTCTTTGGACACATGTCCTTTAGCTCTTGACCCCTGACTCATGCTGTCTCGCCTCTCAAATCTAATCATACGTGAGAAAAAGCTGTTGGCAATTTCTGGCTAGGTCAGCTGGGTACAAATGCAAACAAAAGTATAATTTTTTAAAAAAATTTTGAGCTCTTGGTGTTAGTGGGTGCTTCTCAAGCGAGGTAACCTGCTGTTGGTCTCTGTGACATTTATCATGACTAGCTTCATTTTGGTCAGAAGTTACAAGGCTCCTATGACTCCTGTGGACTTTTTGCTTCCTGCTCAGGCGGGCCAGGCAGCTCTGTACAGTTTCTGCAGGCATCCGAGTTGTGTGCCAGAGCAGGGTTCTCCTGACTCAAGCAGCAAGTGTTTGCAGAGAGCAGCAGTTCGAGTGTCTGTCACTCAGCTCAGGAAGAGACTCGTAACACTTGATGCATTGGTCATTGCTTAGAGTGAATGGATTATTCCATTATGAGATTGCTATTTGGGAGGCTGGTTAATAGTAAGGTATTGAATGTGCATTGATATGTAGGCAAATTGAAGGTCATTAATGCAGCAGTGATGTCCCACCTCCCAAATGACTATTAACTGAATATTTCCAAACTTTTGACACTTAAATCTAAGCCACTGGGAGTCATTTAGAAGGTCCAGCATAAGCCTGGATTTCCTTACCCAGAGCTCTAGCACAGGAGAATGACAGGAAAGCCAGGCAGCTGCTGTGAATTCAACAAAGACCTAAATTGGGTAGGAACCCATGGGGCCACTCAGGAACTTGGCTCCAAATGATGCAGGGAAACTTCCGCAGGCCAAGGGAGCCCACCCTGGCCAGTGATGACATGACTGAGTAAAGTGTTCGGGCACCCGCAAGGCAACAATAATCAGCTTTTCTGGTTACTTAGCCTTTCTTAGGGGCCGCTTTCCATCAGATAAAGAGTTTTCTGCCTTTTCTCTGGAAGTAGGGAGAATGCCACATTTTTCCAGGGACGTTCATTCAACCTGCCCATTCCAGTGGGTTCCACATTATCAAAATCAGAGCAGGAACATTTCTACTTTATTACTTAGTAAACACCTCTCATCCTGCTTTGGGAAAAAGGACCCCATTTTGTACAATCATAGATTCAATTTGATCTGCTTCCCTAAGCACAGCTTTGCAGGTCCCAGATGAACCTGTGGGATAGGATTTTTCAACTTTGGTGCCTAGCTTGGTGTTTGGTGTTCAATAGATTCACTTACTTCCTCAGCAAATATTTATTAAGCACATTCTAGGCATCAAGACTTGTGCCACAAACATAAAATTGTGAATAAGATAGACATGATTCTTACTGGCATGCCATATATCTGCCGTCTATTGAATGGTTAAAAATTTGGGAGGGAGAATGAGAGGAAAGGAAAAAGGGAAGGAAGGAAGGAAGGAAGGAAGGAAGGAAGGAAGGAAGGAAGGAAGGAAGGAAGGAAGGAAGGAAGGAAGGAAGGAAGGGGAAGGGAGGAGGAAGGGAGGAGGGAGGGAGGAGGGAGGGAGGGAGGAGGGAGGGAGGGAGGGAGGGAGGAAGGAAGGGAGGGAGGGAGGAAGGAAGACAACCTACTATGAATTTCTGATCGCAGAAACAGCAGCTGCCATCATGTTTCTGTACCTATTTGGCCACTGATGTCCTGCCAAGAATCATGGCATCACTTGTTAAGGGACTAATGGCCTAACCACCTCCCAGAAAAAAAATTACAAAACCAAGTCAGGGTAATCATTTAAAGAACCAGATACCCTGATAGGTGGGGAAAAAAAATGCTCTACATTCTCTTTTTCTCAAGTCTATTTTGGCTTTATTTCAGTGTGGGTCATTCCTACTCTTTTATTTATGCCTTTGTAAAGCTTCATTCAGTGGCTTGCAGAGATTTATAGCAGGGGAATTCAAGCAATCGCGGGAAAAAGGAAATCTCTTAGAAAACCTATGAGAAACAAGATTTCTTGAGATATGGTTACAAAACTATTGGGGAGAATATGCTAGTCTCTTTTCTAAAGATTCTTCTTCATTTTTTTCCAGTGTTGTCCTTTTATTAGTCTAAAAAGAAAAAAATATGTACCTGAGTTTGCCTTTTCAATGTAAAGTACTTAAGGACATTTAGGAAATTGAGCTGTTTCATTCTAATTATTTTTTGTATTGTATGTTCTCAACCATTATATTCTTTCCCATCATTTCAGCCAGAATATATAAAATATAAAAGATAAAGAAGCCCCT
This sequence comes from Macaca fascicularis, assembly GCF_037993035.2. Taxonomy (NCBI): domain Eukaryota; kingdom Metazoa; phylum Chordata; class Mammalia; order Primates; family Cercopithecidae; genus Macaca; species Macaca fascicularis. The sequence continues at coordinate 18,794,702 of NC_088391.1, read as the reverse complement.
TTTTATCATTAGTGGCTCTGTTGTCAGATAGTCATTCCTGAGAGCTGCGGACATTTGTAGAATGCTGTTGCCCTTGTACTAAGAAATCAAGACTGAAATAATTTTTTTGTTCTTTCTGGTTTTGTTGTTGTTGCTTTGCAATTGTTTTATGTCACAGTTATTGATTATTCATTGCAGTCATTATTGATACCTGTCTCTTTATTCTCTCACTTCTAATTTGTGCCCTTTGTAAAGATCATAAATCATTTAAAAATCATACTATGAAAGAACAATCTTCAGTTCTTTATTCTGAGGATTTTGTATCTTTTTTTATGTTGTTGTTGTTGTTGAGACGGAGTCTCACTCTGTCACCACGCTGGAGTGCAGTGGCGTGATCTCAGCCCACTGCAACCTCCGCCTTTCAGGTTCAAGAGATTCTTCCAACTCAGCCTCCCGAGTTGTTGTTGTTGTTGAGACGGAGTCTCACTCTGTCACCACGCTGGAGTGCAGTGGCATGATCTCAGCTCACTGCAACCTCCACCTTTCAGGTGCAAGAGATTCTCTTGACTCAGCCTCCCGAGTAGCTGGGACTTCAGGCGTGCGCCACCACACCCAGCTAATTTTTGTATTTTTAGTACAGACAGGGTTTCACCATGTTGGTCAGGATGGTCTCGACTCTTGACCTCGTGATCTGCCCACCTCGGCCTCCCAAAGTGCTGAGGTTATAGGCATGAGCCACCATGCCCGGCCTGTTTTTTTTTCCTTGTCGCCTACTGCAACCTCTGCCTCCTGGGCTCAAGTGTTTCTCCTGCTTCACCTTCCCAAATAGTTGGGATTACAGGTATGCACAACAATGCCTGGCTAATTTTTGTAATTCTTAGTAGAGACAGGGTTCACTATGATGGCCAGGCTGGTCTCGAACTCCTGGCCTCAAGTGACCCTCCCACCTCGGCCTCCCAAAGTGTTGGGGTTATAGGCATGAGCCACCATGCCCAGCTGGATTTTGTATCTTTGAAGCATTGATGTTTATATGCTCTGGCTACTAGTTTTTAACCTCCTGATTTGGGGTCATATTTTGGATAGGTGGAGATGTCATTAATACTTTTTGGGATATCTGGCTAAGTAAGCTACTTTGGGTTGGCAACTGGATGTTTTGATGAATTGGTAGAAGAGTTAAATGTTACGGTAACCTTTGATCTTCAGATCGATTTTAACTTAAGGTCTCCAGACCAATTAAGTGGTTCATAGTCCATCAATAGGCTTCAGAGAAATTGAGAACCTACTGAAATGCTATGCAATTTTCATAGGCTTTTGGACATGCACTTTTTTCTGGAGAGAGTATTCATAGCTTTTTGTTATTATTCAAATGGATTCCTGACACCTGAAGACTTAGAACCTATAGTAAAAAATATTTGGAAGTCTTACATGGGAAAGCTTAGAGATCTGAACTCTAGACCTCACCTCCCAACAATCCTCAAATTCCCCCAGAAAGCTGGAACACAATTGAACCCCTTTGACTTGATTTCATTATCTGCGAGAGTATTTGTTAAGGGATGTTATACAGAAACACACCTCTGCTTACAAGAAGCATTGTGCAAATAAGTACTCCCATACAACAGTTCTTTTTTATTTTTATTTTTAATGACATTCTTGCCTTTTTTATTATTTCAATTTTCATTTTAGATTCAGAGGGTACATGTTCAGGATTGTTACATGGATATATTGTGTAACACTGAAGTTTGGGGTACAACTGATACCATCACCCAAGTAGGGAACATAGTATTCCATAGGTAGTTTTTCAGCCCTTACCCCTCTCTCCCTCTTGCCTCACTCTAGTGATGCCCTGTATCTGTTGTTCCCATGTTTATGTCCATGCCATGCACCAGTTCTAATTCAAAATCACATCTGTGAAAATGAGTGTTCAGCCTTCTTAGTGAATTGAATATGCTTCCACTTAGGATCTTAGCCAGTTTCATTAGTGCCGCTGTTGGAGATGGTTCTTCACAGATCTCTTGTGTCTTAGCACAACTTGTCAGCAGAGACACTCTGTTCTGAACTGTCATTTCAAAGATGTTTGTATGGTAAACAATCTTGGAAGTAGAGCAGAGGACAGGTGTGTTTAGTGTCCATTATAATAAAAATGATACCTTTCTCTGGGGTAAATAAAGATTGAGCAGATTTTATTGCAGTCCATTATAAAAGATTCAAGTTCCCTTCGTTTGGGTTCCTCAACTGTGACACAGACCCACTATGTTTGCTGCATTCACCCGGGCTGTTTTGCGTCAGCCCCTGTGAGGTGAGGGTGACAAGGGGAGTGGACATAATAAACATGAAGCTCACACTGCCTGCTGTGCTGTGAGTAATACAGTCCTTTCTCTCTGATCCAAGAGTCTCCTATCTTTTGACAGCATCCAAAAATTTGTGATAGTATAACTTGTTACATTGCAAATAGAGTAAAATATCAAACTCTTCACAGTTCTTGAGACTACTGTTACAATGCCTATAGTTCCTTGAAAAATACTTCATCATAGACAGTGATATATGCATGTTATTTAAGGGAAACCACAACTCAAGTACATGGATGCTAGTAAAAGTGGTTCTGTTATTCATATCTTGACTAACACTGGAAGCTTTACTAATTAGCACAGCAGTGATCAAAATGAACTTTTATTGGTAGAATTAGATCTTATTAAATAGCATGATGAGTATTAAAAATGGACTTTCATTGGTGAAATTAAAGATACTCAAGATTGTGGATTGGTAGAATTCACATAAGTAGTTAGAGACATTCCCTAATTTGCTTGAAAGAATTCAAGCATTCATCCAGTCAGTGTTATCACTCTAAGTCTAAGTGATATTCAAAATATTTAATAATCAATATGTCATAGGTTGTAAAAAACGCAAGCTAAAACAAGTACTGGCCACATGCAGAGGTAGGCTCCCATGGGGGCCTCCATTGCCAGGCATTAGCTCTTTGGTTTCTGGGATGTGAGGCAAGGATTCCCTAGGGTTTTCAAGGGAAGAAAGGGTTTTGGGGGAACTGGGGGCAGTGGCTGTTTACCTACAAACAGGTACATATTTTAGTATTTTGATACCCAGTACAGCCTTACTGATGCATTGCATCTGTGCCCTCAGTGTTCTTGGGAATGGTATCCACGGCTTGATCATCCCTAAAGTGTTCAGTTTCTAGTCTCTGGTTTGGAAGATTTCTGGTTGTTTGTTGCCAAAGAGAACAGAATCCTGCCATGGAACCTTGCTGCATTTTCCCTAGTGGTTTTTTCCAAGAAGTTGGTCGTCCAAATACCTAAAAAGAGAGTTAGGACTTAACTAGATCCCAGGTCAGTTTGATGTTTTGTGCCTGCTTTTTGATGGCTATTTGTTGAATAAGTGTCTGTATGTGTAGGAGGATTTGTTCTGAGACTTGCTTTCATTATAAGTTGGAAATGAGGTTGTGGAAGAGTATCTTACCATGTCTCACACTTTTTCAACAGATTGTAATTTACCAAAAAGAGTCTCAAGGCTATACTTGACCAAATTGAATGAGGTTCATTCCCAAGAGCCACTGTACAAGCAAAAAGGGATCATCAAGGAAAACCTTTTAGATTGAGGCAGCTAACAAACATCAAAGCAGTGCTTGCTGCAGTTCTGTTCCGGTTCTCTAGGTATGTAACCGGATACCTAGAGAGTATATTCAGAGACTGCTTGGTGGCCAATGGAAGTATAACCCGTAGAGACAGGGAGGGCAGATACATAATATCAGGATGACATGCAGCACCTCTTCACATGGGTGTTATAGGAAAATGGCTGCAGCCATAGTTCACATGGAGGAGCAGCAGTAAGAGACAGATTGGTTCTCTGCACACTCTCTTCTGGGCAGTCCGTGAGCCAGAGGAGCTGGATTTCAGGTATTTCCAGCCTTTATAAATAGCAGCTACAGACAGAAACTGAAGGATAATCTTCATCACCATACACTACATAAAGCCCGACTGGTTATCTTAGCCACCGCCACCTGGAGATCAGATTCTGTGACAGTTCACAGTGTGAACACAAAGACCACCACTATACACTGAGCCAGCGTGTTTGCTTTATCATCTTAACAGGACGTTATCTCTAAGGAAAGTTTTAGGATGGATTCAGTGCTAAGGAGCAAGGATTAATAGCAGCTGTGCTAGCAGATACTCAACTGGCCAGACAAGACAAAGGGTAAACCATTTTGTGTGTGTCAGTGGCAGAAATGTGTATGTTAAGAAAACTATTGGGTGGGGGGTTGAAGGGTGCAGCAAACCACCATGGCACGTGTATACCTATGTAATAAACCTGCACGTTCTGCATGTGTATCTCAGAACTTGATTAAAAAAATAAAGAAAAGAAAAGAAAGAAAACTATCCACCGGGCCACAGAACAGAGGTCCATTTGATTGGTGTGATCATAAGAATTCAGAAGCCGCTCCACTCATCCTGCTGAAATGTGGTTATGTTTCTGGAGGAGCCAGGGTATTTCTGTTTCCTTTGCCATTCTCCACATTGGGGGAATGCTAAATAGGCAGAGCATCTGCCACCCTTTCCATGGCATGTGCTTCCTACTGGGATTTCAGGAAGGGATGACACGGGGCCTTGACTCAGTGGAATTTAGGAGGAAGGACCCTGGATGGATCTGATGGAAGGAAAAATAATTAGGTTTGGTGTGGTGTGAAAGGGAAACCCCACGGGACTCTAGATAAGAGGGGAAGTGCAGAGCGTTTGTTCCTGTGCAGCCATACCCAGCAACATCACCTGGACATCTAGTTCTCAGATCTTCCAGGGCCGGTTTCTGTGATTGGCCCATCTCTACTCTCTTCCCTGCCACGTAACCCTGCCCCTTTTGTTTTATATCAATCTCAATTCCACAAGTAGTTTACTTATGTTGACATGAAGTAGAGTCACATACTACATAATGATGTTTCAGTCAATGATGGATCGCATGTGTGATGGTGGACCCACCAGGTGAGGATGGAGCTAATGGAGTAGGCTATATCGTCTAGGTTTGTGTAAGTACACTCTATGATGTTTGCACAATGACAAAATCACCTAATAATGCATCAGCAGAGTGTATCTCCATTGTTAAGCAATACATGTCCCAATGTAAAAAAAAATATATATATATATATATCCCAATGGCCTGGTTTGTTGATGAAAAAGTTTGTTGGTTTTTTCCCACAGCTTTATAGTTTTTTGTTCTGGGTATGTGAAATTAAAAGGATAGGCAGGTAATTATGTGGTGTAAGTACCCAAAGAGTCAGGGCTGCATTTTTGGATAAGAATAACCCAGCATCGCCAGCCTGCTTTAGACTGGGAGCCAGGAAATTACAAATTATAAACAAAGAATAGGACTCAGCTACCGAAGAGAACACATTCAAGAGACATGGGAAAGCCCTGTCGGTGTCTTGGGCAGCAGTGTTCTCATTGGAAAGTACGGGAGATGGCTTACATCAGAGGTTGGCAAACTATGGGCCAAATCTAGTCTGCATGTTTCTGTAAATAAAATTGTATGGGAACACAGCCATGCTCATTTGTTTATTTGGTGACCGTGCTTGCTTTTGAACTACAATATTTACTGTCTGGCTTCTTTCAGAATAAGGTTGCCAACCCATGACCTAAATGATCCTTCTCCTAGGTCCCTCTGTCTCTAGAATCCGTGATGCTGTGATGCTCTGGGTGGCAGAAGTGACAAGGATAAAGTCAAAGGGACGCAGAAACGGAGGGGTGATGCACTGGCTTTTGACAAGGCTTGAATTTAAAAGAGGCTCTGTCCTGTTCAGGTCTAATCCCTTTCCTCTAATCCCTGCCTCCCATCCCTTCTGCCTTCCTGTCTTGCCAGCAGCAGTCACAGCTGGAGCTGCCTGGGGATGACTTTGACTGCACAAAGAAATCCTGTAGTCTTTCTCTTTGGAAGACCCGCTTTGGTTGTATAAAATCCTTCAAACATATCAGCTGGAAAACCCCCTTTTTTTCCGTGGGAAATATTGTTTCCCACATCGAATATGTAACTGCTTTACCTTGCCAGGCTGGGGAAATTTTGTGGAGGAAAATGGGCTCTGTGCCCCGATGTGTGGCCCTCATCCTCTACGCAGCTCCTGCTGGAGAAGATGGATGACACCCTGTTCCTTCCCCGCTGGACACAGGTCCTGCACACTCATCCACCTCCTGTATTATCTCACAGGAACATCGTATGATTCGTGCTGGGATGTCATCTTTATTTAATTGATCCAATTTGTAGATTGTTTGCTCAGTTGGGTGTGGTTGGCAGGAATGGGATGAAGTTTTGTGTTAGGTGGGATGTGGCCAGAGGGTAGGAACCAACTGAGCCTCCTCACTGTGTGCTGTGCTTAACAGAGCCACACCTGCAAATGGAGCATAAGAGGGTCATTGAGTATTTTCATGAGGAAAATTACAGAATAAAAATGGCCATTATGCGGTGTCTCATTTTGCATGTCATATGGTCAATATGTTTATTGATTTCTTGCTCCTTAAACTTATAAGAGTAAAAGTCCCCACTGATTTTGTATATACTTATACATATACATACACCCATTGTATTAGTCCATTCTCACAGTGCTATAAAGAACTACCTGAGACTGGGTAATTTATAAAGAAAAAAGGTTTAATTGGTGCACGGTTCCACAGGCTGTGGAGGAAGCATGGCTGGGGAGGCCTCAGGAAACTTACAGTCATGGCAGAAGGCAAAGCGGAACCAGGCACATCTTACCTGGCCCGAACACGAGGAAGAGAGAGAAAGGGGGAGGTGTTAAACCCTTTTAAACAACCAGATCTCGTGACAACTCACTCACTATCGTGAGAACAGCAAGGGGAAGCCCACCCCCCATGATCCAGTCACCTCCCACCAGGCCCCTCCTCCAACAGTGGGGATTACAGTTCGACATGAGATTTGAGCAGGTACAAAAATCCAAACCATGTCACATAGATATATTCAAATTTGTGTTTACATTTGTGTAATTCTGGTTTTGGAGTAATTTTAGATATATAGAAAAGCTACATAATAATACAAAGAAGTCCTATATTCCTTTCACCTGGATTCCCTTAATGTTTGATTTCAACATACCATCTTTATCAGTCCCGGCCTCCCTCCTGCCCTATTCCCTCCTTCTGAGACATGCTGTCCTCCCAACCCTAGATACTTAAGTGAGTAATTCCTAACAATAACCTTCTCTTATCTGGCAATACAATTACCAAATTAGGAAATTAACATTGATAAAATGCTATTATCTAATCTACAGATCTTATACTGATATATTTTACATACAGAATTATTAATAAAAGAAATGGAACTCATTTCCTTGTGCTGGGTATTGTTTGTCATGGGCTTTCTTTATGCTTATGGTTTTTGACTTGCAAAATATAACAAATGCAAAGCATATTTAAAATCTTCAGAGCCTCAAGAGCCGGGCACGGTGGCTCACGCCTGTAATCCCAGCACTTTGGGAGGCCGAGGCGGGTAGATCACAAGGTCAAGAGATCGAGACCATCCTGGCCAACATGGTGAAACCCTGTCTCTACTAAAAATATAAAAATTAGCCCAGTGTGGTGGCGGGTGCCTGTAGTCCCAGCTACTCGGGAGGCTGAGGCAGGAGAATCACTTGAACCTGGGAGATGGAGGTTGCAGTGAGCCAAGATCATGCCACTGCACTCCAGCCTGGCAACAGAGTGAGACTCTGTCTCAAAACAAAACAAAACAAAACAAAAAAAATCTTCAGAGGCTTAAAATTTGAAAGAAAACAAGTTGTTTTCTTCACTACACTGTGATGTTAGAAATTGTTAAGATTTCAGAAAAGTATTAATAGTGACAGCATTAGGAATAATAATGATGGCTAGCACTGTCTCCCATCCTCTGCTGTATAATTTGGGCTCAGCACCGCTGACCCTTGTGTCGAGTCTAGCTGCTGGTCAGTGTGTCCTGCCCTTTCACAGATATGAGCAGCTGTGCAAGTATGAGATCTCAGATAGGTATTTTCTGGTAAATTCTTGTGTTGATGATGGCCAGCGCCATTTCTTTGGGGGACAATAACTGGTACTAATAAATGGCCACAAACCTGTTATTTTCTTTTGCCCACAGTCTCTTATCTCAAAAGTGGAGCTAAAATATTTTTTTGGGGGGAGGGGGTCAAGAGAGACTCAACAGAGCAAATAAAAACTATGGCTCTTTAGCAAAATTTTTGTGGGAATCCAGAAGGGAAACTTATACCATTGAATATAAAAATGCATTTGTAATTCAGAAAGGTTTTTTTTGTTTGTTTATTTTGTTTTGTTTTGTTTTTGTCCCCTGACAATCAGAGGCCCATCTAACATGTGCTCCTATTTGAGCTTAGTGTTTGAACAGCTGACCATTGCCTCTAATGCATGTCTCTGTAGCGCTCTTTCCTTACTCCTCCTACTCCAGCTACAGAATGGATTTACCTACACTGCATAAAATTGACAAGGCTGATATATATTTTCCCATCAAAATTCACCCCTAACATATCTCCTTAGACATAGTGCTGTTCTGTTATGAGCTCTTTGCAGATACACATCTTATCTTTTCTAGAGCATAAATCTCTGCTCCCTTTGACATGCGTGGTTATGGAGAGTGCTTAATGCCATAGCTTGAGTGTGTCAGTTCTTACTGATGGACACATCTGCGTTTTATCTTCTGGTTAGCTCTGTGGAGAAAGTAGGGCAAACAAAACAGATAAAGGGAGTCTTTTAAAAAATGTCTTGGCCGGGCGCGGTGGCTCATGCCTGTAATCCCAGGACTTTGTGAGGCTGAGGCGGGCGGATAACGAGGTCAGGAGATCAAGACCATCCTGGCTAACACGGGGAAACCCCGTCTCTACTAAAAATGCAAAAAATTAGTGGGGTGTGTTAGCGGGTGCCTGTAGTCCTAGCTACTCGGGAGGCTGAGGCAGGAGAATGGCGTGAACCTGGGAGGCGGAGCTTGCAGTGAGTTGAGATCGCACCACTGCACTCCAGCCTGGGTGACAGAGCAAGACTCCGTCTCAAAAAAAAAAAAAAAAAAAAAAAAAAAGCCTTGTCTTCTCTTTTTGTTGAAGTGGCTCCAATACGCTAAGCTAGAACATCATACATTGAGGCACACTGTGTGCTTTGGGACAAGGTGTCATCCATTAAGAGAGTCCAAATCCTACCATTCAGTCCTCTAAACCTGATAATAAATAACAGAACAGGTCAAAAGAGTCTTGTATGTTAGAGTCACATGAGAGAGCAGAGCTGCAGGTTTTTTCTTTCTCAGTGTTTATTTTAGGTTCTGGGGGTACATGTGCAGGTTTGTTACAGAGGTATACTGCATGATGCAGAGGTTTGGAGTATGATTGAATCCGTCACCCAACAAGTGAACATAGTACCCAACCCATCTACCAACAGGTAGATTTTCAACCCTTGTCCTACCTCCTCCTCCTTGTATTCCCCAGTATCTATTGTTCCCATCTTTATGTACATGTTTGCCCAGTATTTTGCCCCCATTTATAAATGAGAACATGCGGTATTTGCTTTTCTGTTTCTGCATTACTTTGCTTAGGAAAATGGCCTTTATCTTGTTATTTTTTTATGGCCATGTAGTATTCCATGGTGTATTTGTACATTTTCTTTACCCAATCCACCATGGATGGGCACGTGCCTTTACTATTGTGAATAGTGCTGCAGTGATCATACAGGTGCATGTGTCTTGTAGGTGGAACAATTTCTTTTATTTTGGGCATATACCTAGCAGTGAGATTGCTGAGTTGAATGGTAGTTCAACTCTTAGTTCTTTGAGAAATCTCCAGACTGCTGTCCACAGATTTTTGCTCTCAAATCTGAACTAATTTACATTTCCACCACAGTGTGTAATTTCCCTTTTCTTCACAGTCCTGCCAACACCTGTTATGTTTTTTGGTTTTTTGTTTTGTTTTGGAGACAGAGTCTTGCTCTGTCACCCAGGCTGGAGTGCAGTTGTGCACTCTTGGCTCACTGCACCTCTGCCTCCGGGGTTCAAGTGATTCTCCTGCCTCAGCCTCCCGAGTAGCTGGGACTACAGGCGCCTGCCCTGCTAATTTTGTATTTTTAGTAGAGACAGGGTTTCACCATGTTGGCCAGGCCAGTCTTGAACTTCTGACCTTGTGTTCCACCCGCCTCAGCCTCCCAAAGTGCTGGGATTACAGGTGTGAGCCACTGCGCCTGGCCTATGTTTTCACTTTTTAACAAAAGTCATTCTGACTGGTGTGAGATGGTATCTTGTGGTTTTGACTTGAATTTTCTGATGATTAGTGATGATGAGCATTTTTTCTTTCACATGTTTGTTGGCTGCTTGTATATCTTCTTGTAAGAAGTATCTGTTCATGTCCTTTACCTACTTATTAATGTGGTTATTTGCTTTTTCCTTGTTGCATTGTTTAAGTTTCTTATAGATTCTGGATATTAGGCCTTTGTCAGATGCATAGTTTGTGAATATTTTCTCCCATTCTGTAGGTTGTCTGTTTACTCCATTGATCGTTTCTCTTGTTATGCAAAACCTCTTTAGTTCAATTAGGTCCTGCTTGTTGATTTTTTTTTTATTACAGTTGTTTTTGAGGACTTAGCCATAAATTCTTTACCCACAGCTGTGTTGAAAGGCTGTTCACTAGGTTTTCATCTAGAATTTTTATAGTTTGAGGTCTTACATTTAAATCTTTAATCTCTCAAGTAAATTTTTACATATGGTATAAGGAGGGTGTCCACTTTTATTCCTCTGCATATGGATAGCCAGTTATACCAGCACCATTTATCAAATAGGGAATCGTTTCCCTATTGCTTACTTTTGTTTACTTTGCCAAAGATGGTTGTAGGTGTGCAGTTTTATTTCTGGGTTCTCTATTCTGTTCCATTGGTCTATGTGTCTGTTTTTGTGCCAGTACCATGCTGTTTTGGTTTTTGCAAATTTGTTATATAGTTGAAGTCAGGTAATGTGATGCCTCCAGCTTTATTCTTTTTGCTTAGGATTGCTGTGGTTATTCAGGCTCTTTTTTGATTCTGTATGAATTTTAGAATATTTTTTTCTAATTCTGTGAACAATGATGTTGATAGTTGATAGGTTGCTTTGAGCAGTATCTACCAACCTACAAAGTTGGTAGATTGCTTTGAGCAGCATGGTTATTTTAATGATATTGATTTTTCCAATTTATGAGCATGGAATGTTTTTCCATTTGTTTGTGTCATCTATGATTTCTTTCAACAGTATTTTGTAGTTCTTTTTGTATGAATCTTTCACTTCTTGGTTATATGTATTCCTAGGTATTTTATTCTTTTTATGGCTGTTATAAATGAGATTTCATTCTTGATTTGGCTCTCAATTTGAATATGATTGGTGTATAAAAATGCTACTGATTTTTGTGCATTGACTTTGTATCCTGAACTTTTACTGAAGTAATTGATGAGTACCAGGAAGCTTTTGACAGAGTCTTAAGGGTTTTCTAGGTATAGAATCATATCACCAGCAAAGAGAGATAGTTTGACTTCTACTTTTCTTATTTGGATGCCGTTTGTTTCTTTCTCTTGCCTGGTTGCTCTGCCTAGGGAGCCCACTCCTATTCAACATAGGAATAGGCTGGAGTGCAGTGGCACCATCTCAGCTCACTGCCACCTCCACCTCCCAGGTTCAAGCCATCCTCTCACCTCAGCCTCCTGAGTAGTTGGGACTATAGGTTCATGCAACCACACCCAGCTACTTTTTACATTTTTTAATAGAGATGGAGTTTCACCATGTTGCCCAAGCTGGTCTCGAACTTCTGAGCTCAAGTGATCTGTCAGCCTTGGCCTTCCAAACTGCTGGAATTACAGGTGCAAGCCACCATGCCCAGCCTGATTGGTAGCTTTTTAAGTTACTGATTCAATTTCAGAACTCATTATTGGTCTGTTCAGGGTTCAATTTCTTCCTTGTTTAATCTTAAGAAGTTGTATGTTTCCAGGAATTTACCTATTTCCTCTAGATTATTGACTTTGTGTGCACAGAGATGTTCATAATAGTTTGTGAGGGTCTTTCCTATTTCTGTGGGATTGGTTATAATGTCCGTTTGTCAATTCTGGTTGTGCTCTTTTGTATCCTCTCCCCTTTTCTTTGTTAACCTAGTCAGCAGTCTATCAATCGTGTTTATCCTTCCAAAGAACCAAGTTTTGGTTTGATTGATCTTTTGTTTAAATTTTTACATCTCAATTTTGTTTAGTTCTGCTGTGATTTATTTGTTTTCTTTTGTTTGCTTTGGCGTTAGTTTGTTCTTGTTTTTCTGGTCCCACAGATATGATGTTAGATTATTAATTTGAGATCTTTCTAACTTCTTGATGTAGGCATTTCATGTTATAACGTGTCGTCTCAACACTTCTTTTGCTGCATCTCAGATATTTTGTTACATTGTGTCTGTTTTCATTGATTTCAATGAATTTTTTAATTTTCTGCCTTAATTTCATTGTTTATGCAAAAGTTATTCAGGAGTAAGTTAATTTTCCTGTAATTATGTGGTTTTGAGAGATCTTCATGGTATCAATTTCTATTTTTATTTCAGTGTGGTCAGGTAATATGCTTGGTATGATTTTACTTTTTAAAAATTTATTGAGACTTGCTTTATCACTGAACGTGTGGTCAGTCTTAGCATATGTTCCTTGCACAGATGAAAATAATGTGTATTAAGCGGAGTATTTTGTAGGTTTCTGTTCGGTCTCATTGGTCATGTGGAGTTTAAAAACAGAATTTCTTTTTTGGTTTTCTGCCTTAATGATCTGCCTAACACTGTCAGTGGGATCTTGAAATCCCCCACTATTTTTGTGTGGCTGTCTAAATCTTTTCATGGGTTTAGAAGTGCTTCTTCTATGAATCCAGGTGCTCTAATGTTGGGTGTTTATATACTTAGGATAGTTAAGTCTTCTTGTTGAATTGAACCCTTTATCATTATGTAATGCCCTTCCTTGTCCTTGTTCACTGTGGTTGGTTTGAAGTCTGTTTTATTGGATGAGAGACTAGTGACCCCTGCTCTTTTTTGTTTTCCATTTGCAAAATACATCTTTCTTCCTCCCTTTGCTTTGAGCCCATGGTTGTTATTACATGTGAGATGCATCTCTTGAAGACAGCAGATGGCTGGGTCTTACTTGTTTTACCCAACTTGCCACTCTGTGCCTTCTAAGTGGGGCATTTGTACCATTTACATTCAAGGTTTATATTGATATGTGAGGTTTTGATCATGTCATTATGTTGTTAGCTGGTTGTTTTATACTTGATTGTGTGATCATTTTATAGGATATGTGTGCTAGGTACTTAAGTGTGTTTTTGTGGTAGCAGGTACTACTCTTTCATTTCCATGTTTAGAGGAAGGACATCTGGTCTGATGGTAATGAATTTCTTTAGCATTTCCTTCACTAAGAAGGATTTTATTTCTCCTTTGCTTTTGAAGCTTAGTTTGGCTGGATATGAAATTCTTGGTTGAAATTTGTTTTCTTTAAGGATACTGAAAATAGGCCCCTAACGTCTCCTGGCTTGTAAGTTTTCTGCTAAGAGATCTACTGTTAGGCTGATGAGGCTCCCTTTGTAAGTGACCTGACCCTTCTGTGTAATGGCCTTTAAGATTTTTTTTCTTTCATGTCAACCTTGGAGAGTCTGATCAGTATGCATCTAGTATGGCACCTTGCTGGAGTTCTTAGAACTACTTGAATTTGAATGTTGACCTCCCTAGTGAGATTGTGGAAATTTTCATAGACTGTATCCTCAACTATGTTTTCCAAATTGGTTACTCTCTCTCTTTCTTTCTCAGGAATGCCAGTGAGTCATAGGTTTGACCTCTTTACATAGTCCCCTATTTCTCAATGGTTTTATTCATTCTTTTTCATTCATTTTTCTTTATATTTGCCTGAATGAGTTGATTCATCAGACTGGTCTTTGAGCTCTGAGAGTCTTTCTTTGGCTTAGTCTATTCTGTTATTAATGCTTGCAACTGTGTTATGAAATTCGTGTAGTAAATTTTTCAATTTCACAAGTTCAGTTTGGTTCTTTCTTAGAATGGCCATGTCTTCTTTCATCTCTTGGATTATTTTACTGGTTTCCTTGGGTTGGATTTTAACTTTCTGCTGAATCTTGTTGAACTTCTTTCCCATCCATATTCTGAATTCTGTGTCTGTTATTTGAGCCATTTCAATCTGGTTAGCAACCATTGCTGGACAGCTAGTATAATCATTTGGAAGTAAGGAGACCCTCTGATTTTCTGAATTGCCAGAGTTCTTGCCTGATTATTTTTCATCCAAGAGGGCTGGTGTTCTTTTATCTTTCTGAAATTGCTGTTGCTTGGGTGGGGCTTTTTGTTTTTATATTCTTTATTTTTCTGAGGGTTTGAATGGGGTGTATGTCATACATAGTCAATTGGCTTCATTTCTGGGTGCTTTCAGAGGCCCAAGGTTCTGTGTAGAATCTTTATTTGTGGCTAGATTCCTGCTCTTCACCAGTGATGTGTGGTGAAAGAATTTTTGTTTGGTGGTGCAATTCAGGCTGCAATCCAGTGGATGGTGCATAAATGTAAGGGCTGGCAGATAGGCTGTCACTCAGTGGCACACTTTTTTCGTATTTCAGTGCATTCACAGCAGCAGTGGAGAGCTGCAGTCCTTGAGGGGAAATACTGGTGCCACCTACTGCAGTGCTGCTGTGGTGACTTAGGAGGCATCAAGATGGCCTCCTGGGATATTTTGAAAATAGACTCAATGCGTGGGATCTGGGAGATTCTGCCATTACACACACCTTCTCATCACCTATTCTTTGGGGGAATACTATGCAGGGAGCGCTATTCCCATTATATGCATGTGTGCAGCACCGCACCCCCAGGGCACATCCATTAGGAAGCCTATAGAATGCAAAATAAATAGACGCCTTAGAGTTGTGTACAGGACAGCCCTGACAATTAATACAAGTTTATACTTCCTGTAATAAACAGACATAAAGAAACAAGCAAAGGGGTTTTGTTTGTTTGTTTGTTGAGATGGAGTCTCGCTCTGTTGCCCAGGCTGGAGTTCAGTGGCACAATCTCGGCTCACTGCAACCTCCGCCTCCCAGGTTCAAGAGATTCTCCTGCCTCAGCCTCCCAAGTAGCTGGGACTACAGGCACGTGCCACCACGCCTGGCTTTTTTTTTTTTTTTTAAGTAGAGACTGGGTTTCACCGTGTTAGCCAGGATGTTCTTGATCTCCTGACCTCGTGATCCACCCGCCTCAGTCTCCCAAAGTGCTGGGATTACAGGCGTGAGCCACCGCGCCCAGCTGTAAAGGAGCTTTTAAAAAGAGCCACACCCCACAAACATTCTTCTCTCAGCCGTTTTACTTCTGCGTTTTCTGCCCACCAACCAAGTTTGGGTGGTCTTCTCTTTACAGGCACATGACACATCATTTTTTACTGCTTGTCTCATTAAAAGTTTTTTTTAGGACCAGGCATGGTGGCTCATGCCTGTAATCTCAGCACTTTGAGAGGCCAGGGCAGGTGGATCATCTGAGGTCAGGAGTTTGAGACCAGCCAGGCCAACATGGTGAAACCCTGTCTCTACTAAAAATACAAAAATTAGCTGGGCATGATGGTGCACACCTGTAATCCCAGCTACTTAGGAGGCTGAGGCAGGAGAATACCTTGAACACAGGAGGAGGCAGAGGTTGCAGTGAGCGCCATTGCACTCCAGTCTGGGAGACAGAGCGAGACTCTGTCTAAAAAAAAAATATATATCTCTCTATATACACACAAGGATACAAGCAACAAGGATACAATCTAATATGCCTACTTCTTTTTTACCCAAACTCTATATTTAAATATTAACATGTTAACATTTTTAAAATATCACAGATAAAAGATATTCTGCCTGGATAAATGAAGTCAGTCAGCTTATCATATCCTGACTCAGGCACTATGGCTACAAGGCATTCTGGGTGCTCAGCAGTGACCTTGTAGGGAAAGAGAAGTAAATGGGGATCCCATGGAGCTCAAGTTCAAGGAAAGGCACTATAAACATGGAGGTTTTGTGATAAATGGCATGCAGTCAGAGGGCAGGAACTGCCTGAGTTAGTGTCCTGTGCTGCGCTTTCCAGAGCAATACAGTGAACAGTGGAGGGTGCTACTATGGAGTCTCTGGGTGAAAGTTAGGATGATATGGTGGCACCAGCCAAACTTCTGAGGGTTCACAGGCAGACAGCAGCTCTGGAGGGGAACTAAAGTGTACCCAGGATTTGAAGCCCTTCATCAGCTAAGGCTCAGACAGAATCAAGGTAGGGTCAAAAGCACTCAGTTTGGGACCATTTCTAGAGCCAGTTTCTCCTGCAGGGAGCATCAGTTATCTGTTCCTCAAGCAAACTTATATTAGACATCACATTCCCACATCCTTGAAGATGCACTGCCAAAGGTGCCAAGTGTGGTTTCATTGGCTCAGGAATCGGGGCTGTCAAGTCTTTGCAGGGTGCAGACCTTTAGTAATTGAAACCATGCTCATTGAACATGGGCATTGTTCAAAGAAAAACTCTGGCTGAATTGAATTTAAAGGAGTTTAATTGAGCAATGAACAATTCACAAATGAGTCAGCCCCCCGAATCACAACAGATTCAGAGAGACTACAGGGGTGCCTCATGGTCGGCACAAATTTATAGACAAAAAAGGAACGTGACGTACAACAATCAGAAGTGGGGTACAGAAACAACTGGATTGGCTACAGTTTGGTGTTTGCTTTATTTCAATACAGTTTGAACATTCAGCAGTGTATGAGTGGTTGAACTATGGCTGCTGGGATTGGCCAAGACTCAGCAGTTATTACAGGTGCACACCCCTAAGTTAGGTTTCATTCTTGTCTGCCTATTAAGCTAGGTTACAGTTCATCCACAAGGATTCAAATATAGAAGTACAGAGTTATTCTCGGGCCGTATTTAGTTCACTTTAACAGCATGTAGTCTTCTAAGAAGACTGGCAAATTGAAGGGGTAAGGTAAAATATGTTTTATTTTTTTCTTGGGCATAGACATGCCAAGACAAGTACTATTTAACAAGTGAGAAAAATGCATTTGATTAAGATCTTTTTTATACATTATCTGAGCACAGGAAAAAACTCTGGAATCAGTTTGACCCAAGTTCCAAGTTCAAGCTTTGTTATTTATTTGAGATACTGGGTAAGTTACTTATCCTTCAGTTTCTGCATCTTCAAAGTGAGAATAATGTTGGAAAGTATAAACAGATCAACGATCCAAGACAAAAATTATTAAAGGAGAGACCCCTTCATAACTTGTAACCTTTCACTCACCATCTATATATGCAGCTGTTATAGGACTATTAATTTTGTATCTCTATTCTTAGCACAAGTATAATGTCTGATATCCATTCATGCCACAAATGTGTATCAGTTACTGTGATCTGGTCATCGTACTGAGTGCCCGAATAGAACATTGAAACAAGCAGACAGTCATACTCGGTAGGCTCCAAAATGTTAATTGAACTCATTAATGAAAAGGCAGAGGTTAAACTCCAGTGTCCTTAAAAGATGAAAAGATCACCGGAATGCCATTGTTACATGGAATAAGACTGGATTCTTTGTACCTCTCTTTCTGTCTCCATCACTTCCAAAAGCTATACTAAAAACTAATTTGAGCCACCCTAAGAAATCAACAACCCTCCCCACCCCTATCTCTACTCTGGGGCTGCCCTGGAATTCCGCCACAGTCTTTTTCTATCAACTTGGCAGGTGGCTATGGTATGCTGCTTTCTGTCCCATTAACCTCTATTTTATCTGTCAAGAATAGTATTCCCCATTGTTGAAAGCAGCAATTTGCCAACCAAGCAAGCTTGGAGTCCTGTTTGATGGAGCATTACGGAGAGCAAAAGGGAAAGTTTAAACAGATTTGCTTCTCTAATTTCCTGAAAGGATCACAGACAAAACTTGCCCTCTGGAAAAATGCTTTCTGTTTGCATTATAATAACAAGCATTTATTGCCATGACATGGGCAGAGAGAGGCCGTGGAAGAATGGTCCTGTATTTCCTGGTTTTATTTAGTTTCATTACTACTCATGAAAAGTATGCAGAAACACTTTTTTTCTATGACTGTAAAACATGGTGCTAATTTCTTGTTATTGAGCACGTAGGTTTTAACAATAGGATCGTGCTCAGAGAGAAAAATCTATTTTTGCTTTTCTTTTGGAGAAGTTCAAGGTGACGAGCCCGTGCCTGGTAAACCCTTAATCTCTCACAGAATTCTGGATGTTTTGCTTTCATGTTTATAGTTTTATGAAAAAAAATTCTGTTGTATCTGGTTTATTTCATTAAACTGAAGTTCTACAAAACATGTGTGTAATATACAAGGAATGCTTCAGAATAATACAGCTGATGTGAGTGATGTGAACTGGAAAGTAAGCTTCATGAGACCAAAGACTCTGTATTGTTCCCTGCTGCATCTCCAGCTTCTATAACATACCAAAACAGGTAGCAGGAGCTTAAGATTTATTTGTGACTGTTCCTATCCAACAATACAAATGACAGTTTCAAAGAGGGAATTTTCAGGCTTCAAGCTCTTGAACTCTGGAGGTGGTCATACCTCAACCCATCCCTTGCTTTACACCCAAAATGGGATCCGTCTCTTACTTGAGCAATACTTTAGCAAGACCCAAATCTGTCTGCGTTTCTCCATTACATTTCCCATCCCCTCACTCCGAGCATACTGTTCCCTGGCCCCCCACATTCACGCTTGGCTCACTCCTGAACATCTGCAGGTCTTGGCTTAGATCTCACTTCTAATTTAAGCTTCTCTTTCACTGACCTGACCACACTACATAGATCACTTGCAATATGCTGCCTTCGCATCCTGGATTTTTTCTTCAAAGCACGTATTACAATTATCAGTATGTAAATGTCTCAGTATTGCTTAATGCTTATTTCCTTGACTAGACAATAAGCTCCTTGATAGCAGGAATTATATCTATATTATTCCCAACAAGCTCCCAGTACCCAGTGATTCATTCATAGTTGGAGCTGGCACTCACTGAATGTTTGTTGAATCAATGAATAAATTGAGAGAGGGAACGAGGAAAGGGAAAAAGAAGGGAAGAAGAAAATCAAGAATCAGGGTTGAATGACAGTATTTTTTCAGATTTGCTTAAATTCTATTGATACACCTTTCTCTAGCTAGACTGATCTTGACCATTTTTCCTCAAAAGACATGTATGCATATGTACTTTTGTATATTTTTTGAGGCTAGTTTGGTTGGTTGGCTATATCTCAGTATAATTTTTAACATTAGAACAAATTCATATTAAACCACTTTTTGATTTAATAATTATTTTTAAAATTGCTTAGTAAATGAAAAAGCCTTCATGTCTTAAATGAAGGACTCTTTTTCTTGTAAATCACATTGAACATTAATAGCTCATTTTGGACCTTAACCGGCTGTTGAATGTTAACTCCAAATTTTGTAAATCACACACAAACTTGCATATATGTCTGATTGATGGCCGTATTTTCTTATATCCTCAAACATTTTCTGCTATTATGGTACACTCCTTAAAGATCTTTACTTAATTTCCTGCCAGTTTTCATCTGATATTTAGCCTGATACGTCAACTACCTGTTTTATGACATAAACAAGAATGGATCCAGATAACAATGACTAGAAATTACAATTACACATGAGCAAGACAAGGACTTGGATTTGCCCGAGGAAGAGGGTAGTGTGGTGAGAGCCGGAACCAGCTGGTGCCGAAAGCTCTGCTCTGTCTGTTTCAGGTGACAGCAGGGCTTGGGTAGGTGGGTGGGGCGGTTTAGTTTCTGACAATGGTAGAAACTGACAGATCCCTTGATAAAGAAAAGCAAGAGAGTCTTTGTTCGTTCACTCCTGTCTTAGATCTGGTTCCCCAGAGTGGATCCTGAGATGAGGATTTGTGTTCAAGTGATTGAGGAAATGTGCCAAGGAAAAACCAGTGGGGAAGTGGAAAAGCAAGGTAGGGAAGGAGTCAACACCCAGCAGGGTGCGGTTTGTCATATGAGGGTTCAGCCTCAGCCTGAACTCACAGTGCTGGGAACATTCATTATCATTACACTGCAGACTTTGTGCCACCTGGAGGGAAGAAAGCCAGGTGTGCACGCTCCAGTACAAGTCCATCGCTGGCAGTGGGTCACACCAGGGGGCACTTCAGCTGTCAAAGAGCTGGGACGGAGTAATGCCAGTCACTCATGGGTCCTCTGAAGAGCGTTGCAAATATAAGCTGTTAGGAGCAAACAGGAAGCTGGAGACTGAGAGTCCAGAACCAGCAAAGGGACACAGAGGAACTGGCTGGAGAATCTACAGCATCGGCTGTAGCTCCCCTGCCACTTACGAGATGCTGAAGCTTAAACTTCTGCTATTTTATTGACTTCTCTGCCAAAAACAAAAGCAAAACCAATATTATCATCTCTCTCATTACCTTCTGATAGCCAATCCATTACTAGCTTCTTTTTCCATCTTTGTTTAATAGATGTGTCTACTGTCACATACACCGTTTTCAAATAATTAGCCTCAGCAACTTTTTCTTAAGTGCCAAATAATAAAGAATTATATACTCTACTTTTCATGTGAGGTTATGGAACTATGTATAGGGCAATACATTATTAATAATGAACAATTGATTGTGTTCTGTGTTATGAGTCCAGTGCTAAATAGATGGACCACAAATTTTGCCGACTCTTTGAAATGTTCTAAACTATTGGTCATCTCTTCTCTACCTATTAATTCACCCTCCTAGGTGTATTTAATCCAGCTAAAGAATAATTCAAATTGGAGATTATTCCCAAGACTCACAACCACGTTAGTTCATGGTTGTCAGCAAATCTGACCTGTGAAGGGGGACCCGGTTACCCGTGAAAAATGCGTATTCTATCAGTATTAATGGAGGTCATTGTGCCAGTGAGACCTACCCAGAGGTGGAGAGGCGATCTTTCAGAATCTGTTACCCTGTTAAATTTAACACACTCGCTATGAGACCAGAAATACACACTTGGTTTGGGAAGTTCTCTCCAAAATTTCAGTGCCAAAACAGGACAAGAGTTACTCTTGAAATAAAATACTAGATTTACTGTTTTTCAGGTATTAGTTGCCTGCCTGCTTTGCTTCCTTTCTGCTTTTCTTTTACCTTGCCTTTCATTCAACAAATTATTTATTAGGTGCTTGCCGTAGGCCTGGCATTTCCATGATCTAGAAGTAGAATTTCTGGGTGGAAGGAATCGTAAGTGTGAAGCTCTAATGTCAGCAACAAGGCTCATGTGCTCCAGAAAAAGTGATCACTGTGGCCAGAGATAAGACACAGGAGAGAGCGGTCATGAGGTGTGAGAGGTCAGCAGACATTTAAGCCCTCATAGGCTATAGAAAGGACATTGATTTTTGAGAATTCATTAAAGGGACTTTTTTTTTCCTTTTTCTTTTTTTTTTTTTCTCGAGCCAGAGTTTTATTCTGCCAACCAGGCTGGAGTGCAGTGGCGCAATCTTGGCTCACTGCAACCTCCGCCTCCCGGGTTCAACTGATTCTTATGTGTGAGCCACTTGCACTAATTTACTCTGTGTGCTTGATGTCTGTGTGCTTATGTAATGGCCTAAGAGCTTTTAAGATGTGGAGGCTCTTGATCAAATTCACCTGGCTAATTTTTGTATTTTTGGTAGAGATGGGGTTTCATGATGTTGGCCAGGCTGGTCTTGAACTCCTGACCTCAAGTGATCCACCTGCCTTGGCCTCCCAAAATGCTGGGTCATTACAGGGTTTTAAGTAAGAGCGTGACTTGATCTGATTGATTTTTTAAAAGACAGCTGCCTACCTTGCTGTTGGTGATGATATAAGAAGAATCAGAGAGACAAGAAAGCAATGACAGCAGACCAGACTGCCTGGGGGATGATGCGGGCATTTGAGAAGGGAAAGGATACAGTATAGATATGGGCGAGAGTGGCAGAGGACTTGCTACTTATTAAGGAGAAGTCCTGGAGCAGGTTATTAAACTTTCCTTGGCCTCTGTCTTCCCTTCTGAAAGATGAGAATGATACTCATGTACTTGCCACATTGTGTTCCTATGAGAATTAAAGCATTAATGTTTACTCCATGTAAAGCTTCATGACAATTTTGAGAAAATGGTAATCAAAACACATTTGCTATTTTTTAATTATTCATTGGATGTGGAAAGGGAGAAATCAAGGATGACACCTAGGTTGAGGACTGAACAACATAGCTTGATGTCTGTGTGCTTAGGTAATGGCCTAAGAACTTTCAGGATGTGGAGGCTCTTGATCAAATTTTGCTGCTTTTGACTCATGGTGACCACAAGCCAGTAACTCCCTTAGCTCTGTCTTGCCTTGCCTTTTTATCCGTGCATGGGGCACATGCTAACTACTTCAGTAAATGTCCAGTGAAGATCTAAAGTTTAACTGCACGTTATACCTAACAGTCTTGGTAATTTTCAGCAGGGAAGTTATTAATTTTTCACAAATGAACAAGGTAAAAGTGGCTGTGTTCCGCGGTGAGCAGGTCTATGCAAACCCAGCCCCATAGGCTGAGAGGCTGAGAAAAGAGGTGAGGAAAGAGGCTGACAAGTCCAGTTTCTCAGAAAAAAAACATTTAATAGGGACTTACGAACAGAAGCCATGTCTCAGGCAGCTGCAAGATGGCGGATCTTTGCACCCGCCCTCCAGAAAGCAGCCTTTACACAGCAAGCTTTTAGGGTACAGATACGTGCAGCTGGTCACATCTCATACTTTCTTGCTGAAACTTGTGACCTCTAGGGAGATGAGATAAACATCTTTATGGAAGGTTGTCTATGCCATAGGCATTGTTTCTTTATGGGGGGTTATCTACGCTATGGGAACACCTCGGTATGCAGGAGTCAAACGCTCGTCTTCATTGAGGTTTCGCTTCAAGATGATGTCACTCTCGCCAAGCAACAGGCTGTTTTCCTGCAGACTGCTTGTGGAAAAAAAGGGATGTGATTTTGTTTTGTTTCTTTTTGTGTTTTTCTTTTTTGAGACGGAGTCTCGCTCTGTCGCCCAGGCTGGAGTGCACTGGTGCAATCTCGGCTCACTGTGACCTCCGCCTCCTGGGTTCAAGTGATTCTCCTGCCTCAGCCTCCTGAGTAGTTGGGATTACAGGTGCCCACCACCTCGCCTGGCTAAATTTTGTTATTTTTAGTAGAGATAGGATTTCGTCATGTTGGTCAGGCTGGTTTTGAACTCCTGACCTCAGGTAATCCACCCACCTTGGCCTCTCAAAGTTCTGGGATTACAGGCATGAGCCACTGTGCCTGGCCCCATGATTTTCAGTCTGTGGCTTTTATGTTCAGTGACTGTGAAATCCAAATGTCTTGCTGTTTATGTTTGTATCTAATGCAATGCAAAACAAGAACCAAAAAGAAGAACATGGTTGCTGTTAGAGCATCGCCTGATAAGATGGTAAGACAGGATGAAAAATGAATTAGAATTGAAGCAGAAAGTACAGTGTCCAGTATAAGATATAGAGGCCTTCTTTACTGTGCACACAAAAAGAGTAACTTGGATGTCATTAAGAAAGAAAAAGCTAATGAATGCAAAAACCCATTCCATTAACCCAAATAGGGTATCTGGGGACGCCAACCTATTTTTGGGATCTGGAACCTGGGTTTGAGTCCTGGCTCACTTTATTCCAAATTATAAGCATATGACTATGGGTAAGTCACCAACTTCTTTAAATGCTGAGAAGCATTTTTGTCAACCATGTTAAGCTAGTACTCCACCTTATAATGTTGATAAAAGAATTGACAAAGACAATATAGATAAATAAATCTACTTATTATATTTTTAATATTTTGGGTATGTTATGACTATTAAGACTAATCCAACTCTGAGAAATCAGGACTCATTTGGACACTTGTCATTATATTTTCATTTAAATGACACTTTATCTTCAAGGTGAGTGTTGATCCCAGAAGAATCTGGGAATTTTTGTTTTCTGATTCAGACAGTAGAGAGTAAGTCACTTGAGGATTCCACATAAATAGCAGTATTCACCTTAGCATTAGCCATTATCCTTCAAATGAGTTGCCTCCTCAAAGTGGCCCTTTTGCAGAAGGATTGCATCAACATTTAGATTTTTTCCCTAAAGTACTTTGTTATGCAGGTGAGCTAGGGTGATGTAAGTTAGAATTAACTCCTTCATCTCATATCCTGGTTGCTGCTATTCTTCTCTTTTTTTGACCGGGGTGTGGATATTGGTGGAGGGGACTAGACTTCTCTTCGCCAGTGTGAGAGGTAGACATTGAGATCTTTCTGAAATGCACCCAGCCATTCTTGCTTTCTTCACTGTCCAGATAACTTTCAGCATGTTATGATTCCATTTAAGCAAGGATACCATATTCCTAATGGGTGTTTCAGAACCCACCCACTGGAAGCAGTAAGAAAGCCTGCTGCAAAATCATCCTCATCTGTGTCTTTCTTCTTTCCCTTTCCTTTGTCCCTAGGGAAGTGTGAAATCGGCTGGGCCTACTACTGCACGGGAGCAGGTGCCACTGCCGCCATGCTGCTGTGCACATGGCTGGCTTGCTTTTCAGGCAAGAAACAGAAGCACTACCCATACTGAGATGGAGCCACCAAGAGCAGACAGAGGAGAAGACGGACTGAAGGGGCTTGGAGAGGTCAAAACATCCACCTACCTTCGAAAGGTGGAATAGTAGTTCTAATCCAATACAATGCTAATAAAATGAAACCCGATAAAATCAGGAACATGATATAGGAAGGAAGGATTGTAGGAGATTTGTGGGGGGAAAAAAAAGGAGAGTGTAGAATGATGGAGAAAAATGGACCAAAGCCTAAAAATATTGCAGGGCATGGGTGGTTCTATTCCACAAAGTATTGTTAATATACAACACACACACACACACACACACACACACACACACACACACACCCCAAATCTATATATGCAAACAAGGGTTTGGGTTTTAGTTTTTTGTTTTGTTTTGTTTTGTTTTAGGTGAAGACTCAGAAAATCAAAAGGGCTAGTAGAAACAGTGTTATGTTGGGAAGCAGGGTACCCCCAAAAATGTTCCCTGTAGGTCACGGCACTCCCGAAAGCACACAAGCACATACAGACATACGCATCCCCACACACACCCATGCACAAACGTGGATCATCGCACAGACTTTACGGGAGGTTTAGTGGTGCATTTCTCCTCTGTTTTCTTTTTAATATACATTTAAAATACAGTATTATCACTTTATAAAGCATATATTAAACCCAATAAATGGACCAATAAGCCAAACTATCAGTATTTTGTATATCCTGCATAAACTCTGATGTAGTTCCTCAACGTATTTTCAGTGTTTATGCAGACCTTTAGAGTTAAGCCTTTGTATTTCCATGTTATTCAACAATATGCAATATTTCTGAGTAGTTTCTGCTGTGATATTCGTATGAAGAAAAGGGGCACCTTTCTGTCCACTAGGAGAGAATTCAGCCGAAGATATGAGAATAATGAGAGACATTTTCCAGTCATTGGATCGTGTTTTCTTTTGTCCATTATTGTACTGTGCTGTACCACATTTATTTCTATATTCATTTTGTAAAAAATTTAAAAGTGCTATTTTGTTTGTATTTGAAAATCTCTGTGAATAAATTCTCTCTTTGATCAATAGCTAGATGAGTCATGGAGTGTTAATTCAGTTATTGGATTTGCTTCCTTAATTTCTTCAATGTAGTTCTTCAACTACTATAGTCTTGTAAAATTTCCTTTTCTCTTTTAAGGCCTGTCATTAATTCACTCACTAATCATCCAACGAGGCATTGTTCTAGGCACAAGTGTATTACAAATGAGTAAGACAGTTTCTGCTTTCAACATGAATTCTTTGCAACCAGAATTCTAACTTCCTGCTTATTACATTTCAGTCATAACCAAATTCTGAGGAGAGAAGAACTTCAGGTCTGTTTTGTATTAAGTTTGAGAATATGGGTGGTATTCAGATGTGATTTAGGGCAACAAGAGCTAGATTGTGGTTCAAGGTGGTGACTGGACTGACAGTCTCCAGCATGGTGACATGACTGTTACAGTTGCCAGTGACTTGCTGTTCCTCCAGCTTCTACAAAGTGCTGGGTTTCTGTACTTCCGTGTCAGGGAAAATTTTCTATCACTGCCCTTCAGGGATGTTGGCCATTTGAAAAATCTTATCTCAACAGCCCTGTCCCTCCAGCAGAAAGTCTTCACGCAACAGAAGGGTTTGGACCCTCACATGGCCCCTTAACAGAACTAGCTCTTTCAGGGTTAGGCGTGGTGGTTCACACCTGTAATCCCAGCCGAGGTGGGGAAATCACATGAGGCCAGGTAGTTTGAGACCAGCCTGACGAACATGGCAAAACTCCATCTCTACTAAAAATAACAAACAAAAAAATTAGCTGGGCATAGTGATAGTGGTGCTCTCCTGTAATCCCAACTACTTAGGTTGAGGCACAAGAATTGCTTGAACCCAGGAGGTGGAGGTTGCAGTAAGCCGAGATTGCAACACTGCACTCCAGCTTAGGCAACAGAGTGAGAACCTGTCCCCACCAAAAAAATAAATAAAAAATAACAAATAACAAAAACGAGCTTCTTCAGGAGCAAAGATTGCATACTGGATAGTGGATCTAGCCTTTTGTTTAGTAAGCCCGAGTTATTGTAGCAAATCCTTAAGAATTCCGTTTCAATTAGCTTCTAAATTCATTGTACTTTTCTGATTTGGAAATTGAACATTCTGGCTATTTATGCATGTAACTATATTTTCTATGCTATCTATACACATTTATCAATTTAATTTGAATATCTGACTATTCCACTTGCTTCTGGTGCTTTTAATCATCCAGGATGAGAATCCATGCTGCTCTGGAAGAACAATACAGGATCTGACCAATAAAATTCTACACTTTCTGAGGCTTTGTTGGTGTGGAGAAAGTCATTCCACTCTCAGATGCTTAATTCATAATGTGCTGAATGTGATTTTGTCTCATTGTCTGCTGAGCAGGGGCTTCTCCATTCTGTGGTCTCCTGCAGAGAAGAAAAGATTGCACTTTGCTTCCTCAATTAGCCCATTATGTTCATGTATAGCTGGTGCTTTTCAAATTTCTTTTAACTGCACCTTCCTGTCAGAATAGTGTTGTGACTTCTTAGCTCCCATTATCAAGTTGGAGTTCTCTAGGGAATTCATTAAGGTCTAGTTCTTTGGACAGATTTAA